>NC_084622.1:34435791-34718291 GCF_033978795.1 Nerophis ophidion
ACAGTACATGTACTCTTTGTCAAACAGCATAAAATTGCCTTTCACACACTTGTTCACTGCATGAAATGCAATTCTATGCTGATTTTTATTATTGTTGCATATGAGATAAGCTCCAGCACCCTGCGCCACACAGTAAGGGACACGCAGTAGAAAATGGATAATTTTGCTATTCCATATTTAGTACTTTATTTCATTAAAAATACCTTATTTTGTTATGTTCCGTGTTTAGAATGACAATAAAATACCTTGCTACTTAGCTTCATGATTTATGTTGTATTTGCACCTCAAGTTAGTCCCGTTAATCGATAATGTCTTTAAAGTTGAACAATTACTCAGTTTCCCATCTTAGCTGAAACATGACTGTTGATCAATCATGGTTTTTTTTCACACTCATCCAGACCTGTTGGTAACTGACATCGGAGCAACATCGTGACTCTTGTGGCTAGGGGCAGTGTTTTTCAGAGTCTAATGTAGACCAGTGAACAAACATGACATTTGTCAACAATATCATTACAGTCAATATCATTACAAACAATATCATTACAAAGGCTGTCCTTTGTCACCGATTCTGTTCATAACTTTTATGGACAGAATTTCTAGGCGCAGTCAAGGCGTTGAGGTGTTCCGGTTTGGCAACCGCAGGATTAGGTCTCTGCTTTTTGCAGATGATGTGGTCCTGATGGCTTCATCTGACCGGGATCTTCAGCTCTTGCTGGATCGGTTCGCAGCCGAGTGTGAAGCGACCGGAATGAGAATCAGCACCTCCAAGTCCGAGTCCATGGTTCTCGCCCGGAAAAGGGTGGAGTGCCATCTCCGGGTTGGGGAGGAGACCCTGCCCCAAGTGGAGGAGTTCAAGTACCTAGGAGTCTTGTTCACGAGTGAGGGAAGAGTGGATCGTGAGATCGACAGGCGGATCGGTGCGGCGTCTTCAGTAATGCGGACGTTGTACCGGTCCGTTGTGGTGAAGAAGGAGCTGAGCCGGAAGGCAAAGCTCTCAATTTACCGGTCGATCTACGTTCCCATCCTCACCTATGGTCATGAGCTTTGGGTCATGACCGAAAGGATAAGATCACGGGTACAAGCGGCCGAAATGAGTTTCCTCCGCCGTGTGGCGGGGCTCTCCCTTAGAGATAGGGTGAGAAGCTCTACCATCCGGGAGGAACTCAAAGTAAAGCCGCTGCTCCTTCACATCGAGAGGAGCCAGATGAGGTGGTTCGGGCATCTGGTCAGGATGCCACCCGAACGCCTCCCTAGGGAGGTGTTTAGGGCACGTCCAACCGGTAGGAGGCCACGGGGAAGACCCAGGACACGTTGGGAAGACTATGTCTCCCGGCTGGCCTGGGAACGCCTCGGGATCCCCCGGGAAGAGCTAGACGAAGTGGCTGGGGAGAGGGAAGTCTGGGTTTCCCTGCTTAGGCTGTTGCCCCCGCGACCCGACCTCGGATAAGCGGAAGATGATGGATGGATGGATGGATGGATCATTACAGTAGCTTGTTGGCAATACTGACAATAGCAATTGATGAGAGATGGGGAGTGTTATTGCAGCAGGGAACTAATCAAGGGGTTTGCAATGGTAGGCTGTACTCTCTCTTCACTACGTCATGTAAACACAGGAAATAATGTACCGGTATCCCAAATAATTTAGTTGCCGCAACTCCTAATGCTCCTCATTCAAACTTGAGATGTATTAATCGCTATCTCAGGGGTGTCAAACGTACGGCCCGAGGGCCGGATCAGGCCCACCAACAGGTTTTAAACAGCCTGCGAGATGAGTTTGCTATGTAGTAAATGAACTTGAAATGTTTTAATGAAATAAACCAGTGTTCTATATGTGTCCCCTGGATGTCGCAATAACAATTCTTTGTAGATGATGCTACATATGTACAAAATAAACCACATGATGTAAGTATATTAGTCGAGGAAAATGATCAAACTTCATAAATAACATCCTGTCATTTGATGATATATTTTTTTTATCTTGATAGAAAATTAACACCAATGAGTTGACTGATGAACATTATAACATGATTTATTAGGAAATTATAAAAAACAAAAAATAGAGATTGAATAATATTAACGGCAACATATAAGTGGAAAAAAAACCCCAACAACATTATGATTTGGACAATTTCAGAATGTGCTCGTTCAATTTTTAAACAAAGAAAGCAATCTGTTGGGTTTTTTTTCATGTTATCGTGCCGTGATTTTACAAGTCTGGCCTACTTGGGAGTAGATTTTTCTCCATGTGGCCCCCCCCATCTGAAATGAGTTTGATAGCCCTGCTCTAAAAATAAAAAAAAAAATAAAAAAAAAAAAAAAAAAAAAATATATATATATATATATATATATATATATATATACATATATACATATATACACACATTCATATATACATATATATACAGTACATATACATATATACATAAAAATGTATATGTATATATATAAATACATGTGTATATATACATATATATATACATACACATATGTATATACACATATATACATACACATATATACATATACATACATACATATATATATATATATATGTATATATATATATATATATATATATATAGATTCAAAAACTATATTTTTCCGATTCAAAACAATTCTGTATTCATTCAATACATAGGATTTCACCAGGATCTACCCCAGTCTGCTGACATGCTAGCAGAGTTGTAGTTTTTTAAAAAAAAAAAAGCTTTTATAATGGTAAAGGACAATGTTTTATCAACTGATTGCAATAATCAAAATTCGTTTTAACTATTAAACGAACAAAAAATATGACTTATTTTATTTTTGTGAAAATATTGGACACAGTGTTTTGTCAAGCTTGTGAGATGCGATGCAAGTGTAAGCCACTGTGACACTATTGTTCTTTTAAAATGTTTTATAAATGTCTAACGATAATGCAAATGAGGGATTTTTAATCACTGCTATGCTGAAATTATAGCTAATATTGATAATGTTGTTGATAATTCTGTGAAGTGTTTGTGTCTCCTCAATTGCTCTGTTTATTGCAGTTCTGAGTGTTACTGGGTCAGGTTTGGTTTTGGAATTGGATTGCATTGTTATGGTATTGCTGTGTAGTGGTTTGTTAGATTGATTAAATTTTTTTTATATATTTTTTTTAATCGATTTAAAAAAAAAAAGAGAATCGAATCTGAATCGCACAACGTATTCGTTTCGATTCGTATCAATATTTCCCCACACCCCTAATATACATATTATATATATATATATATATATATATATATATATATATATATATATATATATATATATATATATATTTGACTTGACTTTATTTATTCATGCTTGCAGTGGAGCCAAGGCCCCACTGAAAAAACAGCTGAACTTTACAATAGATATCAAACAAACAACAATAAAAAATGAAAAGAACAAACAGTATTTTAAAAATTTTGGACGACCTCAGGGCAGCAGCAGCATGGAATCTGTTAGCATTCTGGTATATAACTATATTACTTATTCAATTAGTGTCATTATACAGCTTAATTGCAGCGTGCAGGGTAGAGTTTTTAAGTCTCTTTGTCTTTGCTCTGGGCTCGGGTTCAGCCAGCTTATGTTGGTTCCTCAATGTCCTGGCAGTGCGCCTGCCTCGTGTTGGAGGTAGCAGGTCATGCAAAGTATGTTGCTCATCATGCATATCCCTGACCAGCTTCACTGCAGCCTCCTCTCTCCTGGTCTGGAGTGATGGAAGGGGTTGTGAGATGTTTCCAGCTCTCCTTGTAATGATTTTACAGGCACGTTTCTGGACTCGCTCTAGCTCTGCGTGTTGTTTTTTGGAGCAGCCCACTAAGAGCACTGAGCTTTATTCCAGAC
The DNA here is from genome assembly GCF_033978795.1 of Nerophis ophidion. NCBI lineage: Eukaryota > Metazoa > Chordata > Actinopteri > Syngnathiformes > Syngnathidae > Nerophis > Nerophis ophidion. The sequence goes on from NC_084622.1 coordinate 34,439,641, forward strand.
ACGGCCTGATGAGAGTGGTGTAGATGGTATCAAGGTCGTCTGCAGGTAGTCCATGTCTCGCCATGACTGTGACGTAGTGCAGCCGCTTGGAGGCGTTTTTTATTGCCTTCTCGATGTGCACATCTCCAGTGAGGTTTTGGTCGAGGTGGTAACCCAGGTACTTTGTTGTTTCCACGACAGGGACCTCCTGTCCCCCCAACATCAGTGCAGGAGGTTTTGGTGGATTACGGGCAAAACATATTCGGAGTTCTACCGACTTCTTCCCGTTGAGTATCATTTTTTTATTTGCTGCCCATTCGTCCAGCTTTTGTGCCTCCTGGCACATGGTTGTGTCTGACATGATGCTGGATATAGGGATCGCTCTCGATAGCCCGATGTCGTCTGCATATCCCACATCAAGGGTGTCCTCAAACACAGCATTCTGGGTGGCCATGTAAAGGAGGAAGACATATGGGGGGACAACACCCCCTTGTGGTACCCCAGTTGTAACTTCAATCCAGGGGCTATGAACTCCATTTGCCACCACTCTCTGTCTCCTTCCTGAGATGTAACTATGGAGCCAGGCTGTCAGATATGGGCACAGTCCTAAGTCCAATATGTTTTGCATCAAGATGCCATGGTCAATTACATCAAAAGCTTTTGACATATCTGCCAACAGTACTCTCACCATCGTTGGTTTGGAGTCGGTTTCGGTATGCCAGGTGTGTATTGCCCTGACTAGAGCCGTTGTAGTACTGTGCTTAGGCAGATATGCATATTGATTTTTACACACGTCCAGCACGGTTGGCGTAAGCTTTTTCAACACAAAACGTTCTATTGTTTTCCCCACACAAGAAGTTAGTGAGATAGGACGCCAGTCTGAGATTGAGCCAGGGTCTTGGCCTTTGGGTATGGGACAGACATTTGACTCTTTCCATACATCGGGGACACACCCCTGTTGGAAAGAGGAGTTGGCCAGATGTGTGATGACTGGTGCTAGGTCCTCTGCATGTTCTTTCAGCAGCGAGGTGGGAATGTCATCCGGCCCACTTGCTTTCTGGGGGCTCAGCCGAGTGAGGGCTAGTTTCATCTCATATATATATATATATATATATATATATATATATATATATATATATATATATATATATATATATATATATATATATTAGAGATGCGCGGTTTGCGGTCTCATCCGCGGAGTCCGCGGATAAACCGCGGGTCGGGCGGGTGACATGACCAAAAAATATATTTTAATTAGATTCGGGCGGGTGGCGGTTAAACCCATTAATCCATCCATTTTCTACCGCTTATTCCCTTTTGGGGTCGCGGGGGGTGCTGGCGCCTATCTCAGCTTCAATCGGGCGGAAGCCGGCGTACACCCTGGACAAGTCGCCACCTCATCGCAGGGCCAACACAGATAGGTTAAACAATTCGGAATTATTTGATATACATGGTTCAGGGATCGGTATCCTTTACCATTCAAAGAGCCATTTAGGACCCGTGTCACAAAGCGAAGAAGACAATAGGAAACGCAAACATTGTCTAAAATGACTTCCGGCAGTCACCCAGTTAATAAGTATTAGGGCGTGCTATGAAGCCATTGGCTTTGTCGCCATGTTTTGTGTGGTTTCCGACTGCAAGGCATACTGGGTGACACAGAGTATACTAATGGTTGTGATATAAACAATTTTAACACTCTTAGTAATATGCGGCACGCTGTGAAGCCACACCAAACAAGAATGACAAACACATTTCGGGAGAACATCCTCCCAGTAACACAACATAAACGCAACACAGCAAATACCCAGAATCCTTTGCATCCATGACAAATCCTGACTATTTTACACCCCCGTGCGTCGGTAAGGTGGGCGGGGTTGGGGGCACGGGGGTGTGAAATATATATATATATATATATATATATATATATATATATATATATATATATATATATATATATATATATATATATATATATATATATATATATATATATACATATATATATATATATATATATATATATATATACATATATACATATACTTTTTTTTTTGCAAATAATCATTAACTTTAGAATTTGATGCCAGCAACACATGACAAAGAAGTTGGGAAAGGAACATCCTTCCGAATGGAATGCAAAGTGCCTGTTTTGTGGACAGATGGACCTGTTAACATACTTGGTGTTGTTGTACCAGAGAATCTGGAAGATCTATGCTCAGTAAATTATGATAATCGACTAAGAAAGCTGGACAAAATTATGCAACTATGGAAAGGGAAATCCTTAACCTTATATGGTAAAATATCTATTGTCAACTCGTTAATTATTCCTCAGTTTATTTTTTTGTTTTTGTCATTACCAGCTCTATCACAAAACTTCTTTAAGGTTTATGAACGGAGGGTCTTTGATTTTGTCTGGGACGGCAAACCAGAAAAGATTAAAAGAAAGGTTTTGTACAATGAGTATGAATATGGGGGCCTAAAACTTCTCAACCTCGAAGCTATGTGTCTCTCTTTAAAAGCATCAATTGTTCCAAAGATGTACTTAAATACTGAGTGGTACACAAGTGTCCTGTTGGACAGAAAACATGTAATGTATCAAAGAAAATTGTATCCTTTTTTACAAGTGATCCCCTCCCATTATTCTTATGTAGAGAATCTGCTGGGAAACATGGAGGGGTTCATAAAGGAAACAATCCACTCATGGTGGTGTTTTCAATTTCATGTGCCAAAAAAAAGAGATGATATTTTGCAGCAGATAATATGGATGAACTCTAATATTTTAATAGATGGAAAGCCTTTCTTTTGGAAAAATATGTTTGAAAGAGGAATAATTTTTGTCAATGATATGATCAATGAGAATGGTAAAATTATGAAGTATGATGAATTTAGAACTATGTATGGTGATGCTTGTTCAAGCTTTTCTTTTAATCAACTAACTGGAGTAATTAGGAAAAGATGGAAACAAATAATTAATTATGGAACTACTAAATTACTAGTTTGTAAACCTCTAATAAGAAATTCTAGTTGGCAAAAAGGAACTAAAATTAATAAAAAAATATATAATTTTTATTTAATAAAGAAATCTTTGAAGGCTGTCCCATATAACACATATGGAAAATGGGAAGACTTTTTTGACTGCCCGTTGCCGTGGGATGCCATATTCAAACTAATCTACAAAACTACTATCGATGTGCAAAACCGTTATTTTCAAATTAAAATTATTTATAACTTCTTACCAACGGGGAAAATGTTAAAACTATGGAATATGACTGAGTCAGATGATTGCCGCTTTTGCTGTCAGGAATCTGAATCCACCCTGCATTTGTTTTGGTATTGTCATATTGTGTCTTCCTTTTGGGTGGAAGTTGAAAAAACGTGTTCAAGGATTGGTTTGTTTATGAAGCTTGATATAGTTTCTGTTATTTTAGGAGAGTTTATTGACAAGCATGACTTAGTTAATTTAATTATAGTACTTGGTAAAAGGTTTATTTTTAAGGCCAAAAATAGATATTCACTTAGTATTACTTTCTTTAAAACATTTATTCAGTATTTTTTAACTTTAGAAAGATACATGATTGACAACGATAATGATGCCAAAAAACATGAAAAAAGATGGGAAATCCTTAAAGGCTTATTATGAAAATGTAATAATGTTTATAGATATGCAACAACAGCAACATATATGCTATCTGTTGTGTTCCCTTTTTTTGAGTGTACAAAATGAAGGTGTGTGTTGAATCTGACTTGGACATAATATGGACTATACACAAATGCTTTTTATGAAAATGTAATTTTGTTTATAACTTATATGCAATCTGTTGTTTCCCTAATTTTTGTTGTTGCACATGGATGAGGGTGTGTGTTGCTGAGGCCCACTTTGACATTGTCTGGACTGGACCTGGTTTTAAAAACCTTTTAGACAAGTCTAATTCCATTAACAACCTGGTCTGATGAAGATAAGGTTATTTTATTTTTTTTTTTTTTTAATAAAATAAAATGAGATTAAAAAAAAGGAAAACAATGACATTTTTTTTGGATAAAAAAGACAGTAAAATCATATAAAACAATTACATAAAAAATAGTAATTAATGATAGTGTTAGTGGACCGGCGACACACACAATCATGTGTGTTTCAGGGACTATGTCCCTTGCAGACTGTGTTATATATGTTGTGGGAACCAGCATTTTGGTAGCAGAAAGAAACAACCCTTTTTTTGTGTGAGTGGGTGTGGCTTGGTGTGAATGGGGGAGGGAGGGGTTTGCTTTGGGGGGTTGATGCACTGATGGAAAGTGTATTTTGTGTGTTTTTGTGTTGATTTAATAAAAATAAAAAAAAAATTAAAAAAAAAGAAGTTGGGAAAGGTGGCAATAAATACTGATTAAGTTAAAGAATGCTCATCAAACACTTATTTGGACCATCCCACAGGTGTGTAGGCTAATTGGGAACAGGCCTTTGGCATGATTGGGTATAAAAACAGGTTCCATGAAATGCTAAGTAATTCACAAACAAGGATGGGGCGAGAGTCAGCAATTTGTAAGCAAATTGTCGAACAGTTTTAGAACAACATTTCTCAACGAGCTATTGCAAGGAATTTAGGGATTTTACCATCTACGGTCCGTAAAATCATCAAAAGGTTCAGAGAATCTGGAGAAATCACTGCACGTAAGCGATGATGTAACAGACCTTTGACCCCTCAGGCGGTACTGCATCAAAAACCAACATCAGTTTTTAAAGGATATCACATTAGGGCTCAGAAACACTTCATAAAACCACTGTCAGTAACTACAGTTGGTTGCTACATATGTAAGTGCAAGTTAAAACTGTACCATGAAAAATGAAAGCCATTTATCAACAACACCCAGGAACGGCGCCGGCTTCGCTGGGCCCGAGCTCATCTAAGATGGACTGATGCAAAGTGGAAAAGTGTCCACATTTCAAATTATATTTGGAAACTGTGGACGTGGTGTCCTCCGGAACAAAGAGTAAAATAACCATCCGGATTTTTATAGGCGCAAACTTCAAAAGCCAGCATCTGTGATGGTATGGGGGTATATTAGTGCCCAAGGCATGGGTAACTTACACATCTGTGAAGGCACCATTAATGCTGAATGGTCCATACAGGTTTTGGAGCAACATATGTTGTCATCCAAGCAATGTTATCATGGACGCCCCTGCTTTTTTTTAGCAAAACAATGCCAAGCCACGTGTTACAACAGCGTGGCTTCGTAGTAAAACAGTGCGGGTACTTTCCTGGCCCACCTGCAGTCAAGACATGTCTCTCATCGAAAATGTGTGGCGCATTATGAAGCGTAAAATACGACAACAAGACCCCAGACTGCTGAACAACTTTAGCTGTACATCAAGCAAGAATGGTAAATAATTCCACTTTCAAAGCTTCAACAATTAGTTTCCTCAGTTCCCAAACGTTTATTGAGTGTTGTTAAAAGAAAATGTGATGTAACAACATGCCCTTTCCCAACTACTTGGGCACGTGTTGCAGCCATGAAATTCTAAGTTAATTATTTTTTTCCAAAATAAAAAAAAGTTTATGAGTTTGAGATAGGCACCAGCGACCCCAAAGGGAATAAGCGGTAAAAAATGGATGGATGGATGGAGTTTGAACATCAAATATCTTGTCTTAGTAGTGCATTCAACTGAATATGGGTTAAAAAGGATTTCCAAATCATTGTATTCCGTTTATATTTACATCTAACACAATTTCCCAACTCATATGGAAACGGGGTTATTTATACATACATACATACATATAGGGCTGGGCGATATATCGATATGCGCGATATAGAAAATGACTATATCGTGATATTCGAGTATACGTTCTCATGCAGTTATTTTTAGCTGAGGGTATTACACTACAGGTTCTTCCCACTCCTTCATGTGTCTGCTTCTCACAGAGTTTAAGCGCAGGTTCTTACATACGTCACATACTGTTTTGTCATACGTCACATACGTATACGCCCTCGCCCAGCAGAGAGGTAGCAGCAAGGCTAACGTTAGCCGTGATGCTAGTGGAGTGTTGCGAAGGTGCGAAAGAAGGTGCGAATCTGGTAACAAATGAAGGAAGAATTAATTCTCAAGAACAACAGCACGGGGTCCATCGTCTGGCGGTGGTTGGGCTTCAAGTGGGAATTTGTCGACTAGACAACTTTAATTTGTCAAGTGTGGGGCACAAGCGTTGCTACCAAACATAGCATTACTGCTAACATGTAGCATCATTTGAAAAGTCACCTGCTAATAACTTTAATAAATACAGTTTGGGTTAATTGACTTAGTTGTGATTTCCTTCTCTGCATAAAAGTTTCAAAAGATCATATATTAATGCAGTATGAACAAAAATGTTTTAATGTAGACACATAGAATCATCATCCTGCTGTGATTATATGTATCAAGTGTTCATTCAAGGCTAAGGCAAAATACCGAGATATATATCGTATATCGCGATATTAAAAAAGGCCATATCGCCCAGCCCTACATACATACAGTACACATATATATATATATATATATATAAAACATATATATATATATATATATATATATATATATATATATATATATATATATATATATATATATATATATATATATATATATATATATATATATATATATATATACCTGTATATATATATATATATATATATATATATATATATATACATATATATACATATATATATATCTTTCGAGGTTCCTGCTCCTCTCTAAATCTAATTCCACAGCGATTCCCTCCTTTTCAGGCTGGTGCGTTGGATTTTTAGACCTAAATAGAGTAAGTAAAATATAGTAGACAAAGCTTGGTGAATGACGATAAAAGAAACACACGCTGAAGCACTGAGCAGTTGTGACAGAATAGTAGACTGCTTAAACAGGATGTAAAGTTGGGGCTTCACATCTCCTAAATGGCCGCACTCTGTATGTACTCTACTGCACAGGAGGTGACGTCCACAAAATAGCGGCACCATTGATTGCAGCAGCACACAAAATTAATCAATGAAGCGTTTGTACATGGTACACATTGTACACAGAGGCATATTTAGCGTGATTTAAAAGTTTGTAAACCGAAAAGTTCGCAAATTGAGGGGTGCGTAAATCCAGGTTCCAGTGTACCAGATTTATGTTCCGAATTAATTGAGTCTATTAGATTGCCAAAAATACCAGGAGTTAATCAATAATATACCTGTGTGCAGCTTTTTAAACAAATCAACACAACATGCTTGTTTTTTTGAGGAAGTAAGACATTTTTGGTGTTTGTTGTTTTTGCTTTTAAATGGACAAAAGTTTAATAGTTATTTTGTTTTTGCAACAGACTAATGAGCGGCACAAATACAACACAAAACATTCTTAATGCGCTTACCAAGAGCGATTATGTGGATGTTGGGATGATTCTTCGCCAATTCATGAAGTTTCTGGTAAAAAGAAACAAAAAATACAACCAGATTATTAAATGATTTCAATTCACATGGTGTTAAAAAAAAAAAGAAAAAAGTTTAGAGTCCCAACAACAGTCACACACACACACTAGGCGTGATGAAAATCATGAAATTATCCTCTGCATTTGACTTATTCCCATGTTCACTCCCTGGGAGGTGAGGGGAGTAGTGAGCAGGAGCGGTGACAGCGCTCGGGAATCATTTGGTGAATAAACCCCCAATTGTCATGATCTGTGGTCTGGATTATGTTTTTTATTTTTAATCTAAGACTCCTTCAGTTCTTGTTTTGTGTCCACTCTTGTTTGTTTTGGTTACCATGGTTACTTATTATTTCCACCTACTTCTGTGAGTGTTCACCCGCTCACCTGCTGCCTGAGCACTAATCAGGGACATTATTTAAACCTGTCTTGCCCTCCAGTGAGGGTTGGAGTATTGTTTGCTGTTTGTTGTGGACTGCCTTTTTTTTTAGGAAGCTGAGAGCTATTCCCTGGATCCCGACTCCTGTCCTTGTTTGCTGTTTCCTGGTTTGTGTTTTGCTTGCCTTTTTTTTAACATTAAAACCATGTTTTCATTTTCCAATCCTGTCATCTCTGTATCTTGGGGTTCGTCACCACCACTTTGTGACAGAATACTCCAGCCCTCACTGGAGGGCAAGGCAGGTTTAAATAATGCCTCTGATTAGTGCTCAGGCAGCATTTGCGGTTGAACACTAACCAGAAGCAGGTGGACCTAATAAGTAATCATGGTAACCAAAACAAACAAGGGTGCACAAAAAACAGGAACTGAAGGAGTCTTAGATTGCAAATAAAAACATAATCCAGACCACAGATCATGACATAGTCTATCTCTCAGAACAACTTGGCTCTTCTCGTTGTCGGTTAACCTTCGACACACGTTTCCAAAATGGCTGCGCCCATGTTGTTTATACCGATTAACGTTAATTATACGATGTCTTAAACAGTTGAAAATGTAAGAAAAAAAGTCATGTCGGGTGTTTTGATAAATGTATTCGACGAAACAATAACATTACAATTGTCCATGACAGAAATGTCAAGGTATGAACATTTTTTATCACGGTTATTGTGACCAAAATTGTCACGGTTATCATTATTATCGCAATATTTTTAAATCTGTTCAAAAAGTACTTACACTAAAATTAAACAAAGTTTTATTCAAAAAACAAATAGAACATTCAAAATGATATACTTTTTAGAAGAAACATCATTGTAGAAAATTGTTTTATGTACCTCAAATAGAAAATAAATGTGCATATGAAAGCAACATAAGCATTATTATAAGAGAACTATGGCAGAAACTAAATAACAAATAAATAAAAAATAAATTTAAAATGTGTAAGATGGCCATAAGATGTAACTGCACTTTTTGTCCAAGTATACAACAAGAGTGTTTAGATTAGATAGTACTTTATTTATTCCGTCAGGAGAGTTCCTTCAGGAAAATTACAATCCCATTCAAGATCAGACAAACATTAAAGGGAGACAGAACAGGATCGCTGACGGGTCTGCCGGCTTCCAGCGCCCCTTACAAAAAAAGATGAGATACAGGTAAACAAGGGGGGGAGAAAAAAATAGAAGATTAAAATAAAATAAAAAAAATGTTTATATATGAGAGATCTAGTCTTACACATATCAGAGAACACCTCAACTATTTGAAAGTTTGCCAATGAAATGTGACAGCGCTGCAGTAAGGTCTTTTCCCATTTGTGTCGAGGGAGCATGAACAGCTGCTTCTAGAAAGCATCAGGGATTGTACGTGTGATGTTGGTAGAGTAACTGTGACTAAGGGGAGATGACGACACAGACACCAGGGTGCGGTATAGCTCTAAGATTATATATATATATATATATATATATATATATATATATATATATATCCATCCATTTTTTACCGCTTATTCCCTTTAGGGGTTGCGGGGGGCGCTGGCGCCTATCTCAGCTACAATCGGGCGGAAGGCGGGGTACACCCTGGACAAGTCGCCACCTCATCGCAGAGCCAACACAGATAGACAGACAACATTCACACTCACATTCAAACACTAGGGCCAATTTAGTGTTGCCAATCAACCTATCCCCAGGTGCATGTTTTTGGAAGTGGGAGGAAGCCGGAGTACCCGGAGGGAACCCACGCATTCACGGGGAGAACATGCAAACTCCACACAGAAAGATCCCAAGCCTGGATTTGAACCCAGGACTGCAGGAACTTCGTATTGTGAGGCAGACGCACTAACCCCTCTGCCACCGTGAAGCCATATATATATATATATATATATATATATATATATAGCTCAAATATATAACAATAATAATACAAAACAATACAAACTAAAATAAGAAAGTGGAGTGTGTGACAAAACCCAAGAGTGAGTGGTGTTGGACTATGTGTGTAGTTAGCTTTTGTGTATTACCGTGATGTTGGATGAGGAAGTTAAGTTAAAGTTTAAGTACCAATGATTGTCACACACACACTAGGTGTGGCGAAATTATTCTCTGCATTTGACCCATCACCCTTGATCACCCCCTGGGAGGAAGCAGACAAATCCAAAGAGGGCGAGGCAAAAGGGGTCCGAGATCCGCGAGAGGTCTGTGGGGCAGACAGAGGCTTCAAAGTCCTGGGCGAGCGAGGAGTCGAGGAATAAGGAAGGCAGTGGAGATCCAGGGCAACGGAAGGAAAACAGGTTCACCATTGAGAAACTATATTCCTGCGAGGGATGGCAGATTATGCAGGCTTAAGAAGACCAGGAAGATCATCACCGACAGGTGGGCTGATTTCAGATTGATTGCAGTCGGTGGAGTGACGTGTGCAGGAGAGGAGCGGCCGTGGGCGTGTCCTGAGGTGCACTCTGCTGCGCTCATTGAGGAATGCGCATTGGAATGTGCCCGAGCCGTGACAGTAACTATGGCATCTAACTTGCCCGCTGCACGCCCATTCTTCAAATAAGGGAAAAGCAAATGTATGAATGTTTTATTAGATGCAAATTTTTATTATAATCATCTGACAGGCACACAAACAGTGACACACAAACCATCATGTTAAACTTCTAAAAACAAAACACGTTGCAGTGTTTCTGCTAGAATTGGTTTTAAAAGTAACGTAAAGTAGCAGCAATCATTGACAGCACAAAACACATCAACAGAAGTACATTTAAGTTGTGCTACAGTATACATGGTGTGCACACACTACGCACTCTCACCGACTGCGCCCAATACCAAGTAGCTTTATGTAACAATTAGGTGTACCTATAAGAATGTTTGACGGACATGTTCATTTTAAAACACATTCCATCATGCATTCAGTGACAAGTTGACGTATGGTTGTGACAGCTGGTTCCGGAGTTGGCTCCACATGTTTGAAGTGTTGCCTCCTTTCACTTTTTTCCTGCATTTTCTGGTGTTGGACTGACTGTCCTCAATTATTTTTACCTCCAGCATACTTTACCAATCCAAAATATGTCCAGACTTCAGATTGTGTCCGTTTAATACAAGGGCAAAATCTCAAGAGCAAGGTCTGAGTGTTGTTTTCGGACATTGCAAACAGCGCCAGTGTGCATGCACCATCTTCTGAGGGGCGGCTGATGGTGTGCTAGCAGGAAGTGAGCAGTGCCGCCTAGAATGCATTAATAAATGACGGTTTTTGAATCATTTAAAAATTAAACGGTGTTACTAACCGTCCGGAATTTTACCGCGGTGTATCATTATATCTTTAACCGTTAACCGTTAGTCCATAAACAAGTTAAAAGTCAAGGGCGGTCACGGCATGTTTTTTGCCGTAGATGCTGGTCAATTTTTTAGGGCATTACGGCAAGTGACAAGCACTTCCCACAGTTGCCGTGGTTAAATTTGAGCCCTGACTACGGAGCAGCAGGACAAGTTACACCTGTCCTGATTTACTCGTCCACTCACTGACTTCACTCAGCCAACACATTGCCTTTCTCACAGACACACACACGCTACTCTCATAAGTCAACCAGCTCCCCTGTTGTGCACATTTTAGATACGTAGACGCGCGCACAGCTGCTTGGCTTGATGCCAAATACTAGCGCAGTTAAGACTGAAAAATTAGCAGTCAACTAATGCAAGTGAAATGAAAAAAAATTTGCAAACAAATTCCTACCATTTGTGTTTTGTCTTTAACAAATGTGTTTTACCTGCTACATGGTGTATCTGTGTACATTTATCCATAGTTTTGTTTTTAGTACTTAATAATTGTATTTTTCTTAAAGCACAGATCAGGAATGGCAACCATAAATCATGAATAATTTACTATAAGGTCAGTAAAAGCCCAGAGCGTGGGGGTCTTCAAAACCCTTCTCAAGTCCTACCTCTTCTCGCTTGCCTTAGACCTGAGCTAAGTCCACCCACTGGGACACCACTTTAGTCCTCACCACCCCGCTTCGCTTAATTTTTTTTTCAATTTGTGGCACTTTTATTATTATTATTTTGCAATTTATTTATTTTTTTAAAACTTTTTATTCGACCCTTTTTACCATATTGCTTTTGCACTATCTTGTTTAGCTCATTCATTGTTTATGTTCTTTGTTTGGTTTTTTTGTTTTGTTTTTTGCTCTATGCTTTTTAACCTGTAAAGCACTTTGGTTCAATTAAAAAATTGCACGTAATCACGTTTCATCAAACATATATCAACGCTGTTGCCATAGGGTAAACTGGGTAAACTGGGTAACACATGGCATACTTACTTACATGCCCTCCCGGTAAAAGTTCGAGATGCCACCTCAGTAGAAGCATTTAAGTCTCACCTTAAAATTCATTTGTATACTGTAGCCCTTAAATAGACTCCCTTTTTAGACCAGTTGATCTGCCGTTTCTTTTCTTTTTCTCCTATGTTCCACTCTCCCTTGTGGAGGGAGTACGGTCCGACCCGGTGGCCATGTACTGCTCGCCTGTGTATCGGCTGGGGACATCTCTGCGCTGCTGATCCGCCTCCGCTTGGGATGTTTTCCTGCTGGCTCCGCTGTGAACGGGACTCTCGCTGCTGTGTTGGATCCGCTTTGGACTGGACTCTTGCGACTATGTTGGATCCATTATGGATTGAACTTTCACAGTATCATGTTAGACCCGCTCGACATCCATTGCTTTCCTTCTCTCCAAGGTTCTCATAGTCATCATTGTCACCGACGTCCCACTGGGTGTGAGTTTTCCTTGCCCTTATGTGGGCCTACCGAGGATGTCGTAGTGGTTTATGCAGCCCTTTGAGACACTAGTGATTTAGGGCTATATAAGTAAACATTGATTGATTGATACAAAGTTTAATCCATTGTTACTATAACAATCTACAAGATTAATATAGGTTGCCTCTCTCTCTTCCCATCCATTTTCCGGTATTCCTTTATTTTCTTTTTTTTTAATCTTTCTAGTTATCATTATGTATACATATTGTTGCATTTGAACAACTGTATTGTTGATAATAGAGGTAAACTATTGGTATTGTTCATGATCAATAGCGCTTTTTCTATTGGTATTTGTATTGCTCCATTTGTAGTGTAAAAATGCTCATTGTCATTTCTGTCTTATTATTTATTTCACTAACTGCTTCTTTGCTATAATTTTTACAATCATATTTGTACATATCGTATGTGCTGGTGTTGTTCTATTGCTGTTGTTGTTATTGTTGTTTTTGTCTCTCTGTCTAATCCCCCTCTTATCCCCAGCACCTCCAAAACCCTCAAATCTAGACTCCAAACATCCCAGAATAAACTAATCCGGTTACTTTTAGACCTCCACCCCAGATCACACCTCAATCCAACCCACTTCTCCAAAGTGGGCTGGCTCAGGGTGGAGGACAGAGTAAAACAACTTGCACTGAGCCTAGTCTATAAAATCCGCTACACCTCCCTGATACCGAAGTACATGTCAAACTACTTCCTTAACGTAAATGACCGCCATAACCACAACACCAGGGGGAGCTCCACAAACCACGTTAAACCCAGATTTCGATCTAACAAAGGTCTTAACTCATTCTCTTTCTATGCCACACCAATGTGGAATGCACTCCCAACAGGTATAAAAGTAAGTGCATCTCTATATTCCTTCAAAACCGCTCTAAAACAACACCTCCAGGCAACTTCAACACTTTACTAATACCCTCCTCCATTCACATCCCATCTCCCCGGATTATAAACAACTCAAATGTACTTCTAATGTATATATTTGTTCTTATGCTATCTGAACTCACTATGTTCTCTGCTGGCTGTACATATCCTACTAAATAAGACCTACACTGTTTCAATGTCCACATTTCTCTGTTGATGCAATTGTTGATGACTGAAGTTCTGATATCAACCAAAGCTCCTTATCCCACCCCCCGGATTGTAAATAATGTAAATAATTCAATATGATGATTAACTTGTGTGATGACTGTATTATGTTGATAGTATATATTTGTACCATGAATCGATTAACGTGGACCCCGACTTAAACAAGTTGAAAAACTTATTCGGGTGTTACCATTTAGTGGTCAATTGTACGGAATATGTACTGTACTGTGCAAACTACTAATAAAAGTATCAATCAATCAATCAATCCCCACAATTTCCTCCTCTGTCTTCCTTTTTTTCGCTTTCTATCCCCTCCTGCTCTGGCACCAAATGATAATATAAATACATTTAATAAATTCAAATTCAAATAAGGCAACAAGAGAAGTATCCTACACTTCTCTTTTGTAACGTATGGGCATCTACATCAACTATATGATTTGTCTGAGAAGCTGGACAGGACATAAATAAATAAATTAATTTAAAAAAAAAAAGGATGTAAATGTGCTATATAAATAAAGTTGCCTTGCCTTGCCTCAAACTTTCTGTTCTATTCTAACCTAATCCTTGATTATAGGAGACTATATGTAATGTGAAAAATCGTAAATTGTTGTGTTAACGTAGTGTAATTAGGGCTGGGCGATATATCGATATAAACGATAAATGACAGGATTGTCTCTGTGCGATATAGAAAATGACTATATCGTAATATTCGATCATAGGTTCTCACACAGCTGCTTTTAGCTGTGTGCATTACATTACTGCTGTTTCTCACTCCTTCTCATCTCGTTCTCACAGAGACATAAAACAAGCCCGCCTTCTTACATACGTCGCATAATGTCGCGCGTCTAGCGTCATACGCTCTCGGCGAGAGCTATCGTTAGCATACGTTACCTGAGGCAGGTCGAGTTGCTTTTAGCTGCGTGCATTACATTACTGGCATTTCTCACTCCTTCTCTTCTCTCATTCTCACAGAGACGGAAAACAAGCCCGCCTTCTTACATACGTCACATACTCTCGCGCGTCATGGGGCGGTATAGCTCGGTTGGTAGAGTGGCCGTGCCAGCAACTTGAGGGTTGCCGGTTCGATTCCCGCTTCCGCCATCCTAGTCACTGCCGTTGTGTCCTTGGGCAAGACACTTTACCCACCTGCTCCCAGTGCCACCCACACTGGTTTAAATGTAACTAAGATATTGGGTTTCACTATGTAAAGCGCTTTGAGTCACTAGAGAAAAGCGCTATATAAATATAATTCACTAATTCACTAATACGCTCTTGCCGACCACAGAGGTAGCAGCATGGCTAATGTTAGCTGAGGCAGGTCGAGCGGAGCGGAGCTTGTGACAATACAAGAGAGAGATGGTGCGAAACTGGTCACAAATGGAGGAAGATCAATAATTGCCCAAAATAAAGAGCAGGGGGTCCATCATCTGGCGGTGGTTTGGCTTCAAGTGGGAAGATACTCAGCAGACAACATAAATATGCAATCTATGCAGCAGAAGTGTTACTACAAAAAGGTAGCAAGTCAATTAATTTGTTCTTTCATTTAAAAAGTCACCCATGAGAGAATGAAGAGTATTTAATGAATACAGTTTTGGTCAATTGACTTAGTTGTGGTTTCCCTCTCTGCATGAAAGTTTAAAATGAGCATATATTAATGCAGTATGAAGAATAATGTTTTAATGTAGACACATATAATCATCATACTGCAGTGATTATATGCATCAAGTGTTCATTCAAGGCCAAGGCAAAATATCGTAATATATATTGTATATCGCAATATGGCATAAAAATATCGCGATATTAATAAAAGCCAATATCGCCCAGCACTAAGTGTAATTGTAACAGCCTGTAATTGTTTGTTTTCTTTTATTGATTTGTTCCTTCCTCTGCATTTTGAGAGCTGTCTGACCTAAGTTCACCGAACACCTGAGGTCCTTCCAGACCCTGATGCAAAGAGTGCATCTCTCGGAAAATCTCGGCTGTTCTCGTTGTCGGTTAACCTTTGACACACGCTTCCAATTAATGTTAAATATGCAATGTCTTCATCTGCTGGCTGCCCATTGTTGCATTCGGGCAGGGTTGGCACCTTTACCGTACCTGTTTACGTATAAAGTAAATTGTTTCCTTTTTGTATTATTTATTTCATTTTCTTTTCTTGTATTTTAGTTATCTGCGGACAGGCAGTGGTGGTGTCCTGGGTAGTGGTTCCCCCCCTTTCGGTGTGCTGAGTGGTTGTCATGTGTGATAGGAGTGTCCTTATTTGGCCTTATTTTTACATTAACCCAGCTGATTACGTCTTTTTTCGTCAATTTTAACACTCCTGCCTCATTAGTATCGGACCAGTGTGTCTTGTTGGTATTATCGTATCATCGGGCGAACTTCCCAAGATGGCCTTATCAGTTTTTAATGTTATCTATGTTATCTACATGTTAAGTGGCAATTTGGCTTAACAGAGTCCACTTTGCCGCAATTGCTTATATATTTGCCTCTAAACATTTCAAAATACGCCCAAATTTGCACCGATTCGGGTAAACAAACAGTAGCCTAAAGGGGGTCACGACCATCGCCTGGATTCTGGAAGTGGTTGTGCGAAATTCTGTATCACTGAAATATTTTGTATCCCCTGCCACGGAAGCGCACATGGGGGCAGAGCTCTGTTCCTTGTTTAGACAGCGGCAACACTTCCGTGTTATTAGTGATGTCAATGATACAAAATGTGGATTATTGTGATTGTCCAAAAAATGTTGTTGGTGTAACATGTGACATTCCTACCCGAATAAATTGTTTTGATCATCTGTAAATTACATGTTGTATTCACATCGCTGCACAAACTTCTCTATTGTGTCCTTTGTAATGCTGCAAAGCGGTTGGTCAGCCTACCTATCTTCTGCAAATTACATTATTAACATTCGATAATTTGGTTTTCCTATTTATTTCACCATATGATAGATGAAGAAAATAACACCCATATAATAGGAACAAACACTACAGGGTAGACTCCATCCCTCCATTTTCTAGCGCTTATTCCCTTTTGGGGTCGCGGGGGCACTGGTGCCTATCTCAGCTACAATCGGGCGGAAGGTGGGGTACACCCTAGACAAGTCACCCCATCGCAAGGCCAACACAGATAGCCAGTTCCATGTAAAAAAAAAAAAACACAACAAAAAAAACAAGTATTTTATGCCAGAAAATGTGTCCTGCATACGTCTGTTTTCCTCAAGCTGCAGTGGGGCAAATAAAGTATTTAGTCAGCCACCGATTGTGCAAGTTCTCCCACTTAAAATGATGACAGAGGTCTGTAATTTTCATCATAGGTACACGTCAACTGTGAGAGACAGAATGTGGAAAAAAAATCCAGGAATTCACATTGTAGGAATTTTAAAGAATTTATTTGTGAATTATGGTGGAAAATAAGTATTTGGTCAACCATTCAAACCTCTCACTGATGGAAGGAGGTTTTGGCTCAAAATCTCACGATACATGGCCCCATTCATTCTTTCCTTAACACGGATCAATCGTCCTGTCCCCTTAACAGAAAAACAGCCCCAAAGCATGATGTTTCCACCCCCATGTTTCACAGTAGGTATGGTGTTCTTGGGATGCTACTCAGTATTATTCTTCCTCCAAACAAGACGAGTTGAGTTTATACCAAAAAGTTCTATTTTGGTTTCATCTGACCAAACCTGTCTCCCATCGAAAATGTGTGGCGTATTAGGAATGGTAAAATACGACAGCGGAGACCTCAGACTTTTGAACGACTGGAGCTCTACATAAAACAAGAATGGGAAAGAATTCCACTTTCAAAGCTTCAACAATTAGTTTCCTCAGTTCCCAAATGTTTATTGAGTGTTGTTAAAAGAAAAGGTGATGTAACACAGTGGTGAACATGCCCTTTCCCAACTACTTTGGCACGTGTTACAGCCATGAAATTCTAAGTTAATTATTATTTGCAAAAAAAAAAAAAGTTTATAAGTTTGAACATCAAATATATCTTGTCTTTGTAGTGAATTCAATTGAATATGGGTTGAAAAGGATTTGCAAATCATTGTATTGTTTTATATTTACATCTAACACAATTTCCCAACTCATATGGAAACGGAGTTTTATTATGTATCCCCTACTAACTTTTTTGTGATTAATAACATGAGTCCAAATTCACAAGTTTTGTTGTTGATGATACCAAGTATGTACAGAATATACCACATGAAGTTAGTACATCAATTGAGGAAAACAGAAGGGGGACACATTTTATGGCAGCACAAAAATATGCTGAAATATTATGTGTCCTCCAACTAACTTTTTTGCAATTAATAAAATGAGACCAAATGTACAAATTTAGCTGTAAATGCTACTATAAGTGTACATAATTATCAACATGAAGTTAGTACATCATTTGAGGGAAATAGAAGGGGGACACATTTTATGGCAGCACAAAAATATGATAAAACATGTATCCCCTACTAACATTTTTGTCATTAATAACATGAGTCCAAATTCACCAGTTTTGTACAATGCCAAATCTTTACATATAATCCACATGATGTTAGTACATAGCTTGAGGAAAATAGACGTACGCGGGAAACATTTTCTGGCTTAAAAGTCTTGTTTTTTTTGGTTGTGTTTTTTTAACATGGAATTGAGTCTACCCTGTAGTGTTTGTTCCCATTTTATTGGTGTTATTTTTTTAATCTATCAGAAGATTAAATAAATAATAAACCAAATTACAGAATGTTATTAATGTAATTTGCAGAAAATAGGTAGGCTGACCCCCGGGAAGAGCTAGACCAGTGGTTATTAACTTTGTTGGAGGCACCGAACCCCACTAGTTTCATATTCACCGAACCCTTCTTTAGTGAAAAAAAAATTGTTTTTTTTTCAAATTCAAGACAAAGTTGTATGTTTTCGGTGACACTTTAGTATAGGGGAACATATTGTAAGTAACAAAGACTTAATTTAGAGTTATTTGGACACTAGGGAAACATGTTCTAAGTCATGGGTGTCAAACTGTCAAATCTGGCCCGTCATGTAATTTAATTTGGCCCTTGAGGCAATAATAAATTAACATTAAAGCTGGCCCGCCGGTATTATACAGTGGTAGTGCCGCTGTATCACCGCATTCAACGCTAATTGTCATACTTGCCAACCCTCCCGATTTTTACAGGAGAATCCTGAATTTCAGTGCCCCCCCCCAAAAAATCTCCCGGGGCAACCATTCTCAAGAATTTCCACCCGGACAATAATATTGAGGGCGTGCCTAAAAGGTACTGCTTTTAGCATCCTCTACAACCTGTCGTCACGTCCGCTTTTCCTCCATACTAACAGCGTGCCGGCCCAGTCACGTAATATATGCGGCTTCTACACACACACAAGTGAATGCAACGCATACTTGGTCAACAGCCATACAGGTCACACTGAGGGTGGCCGTATAAACAACTTTAACACTGTTACGCCACACTGTGAACCCACACCAAACAAGAATGACAAACACATTTCGGGGGAACATCCGCACCGTAACACAACATAAACACAACAGAACAAATACCCAGAACCCTTTGCAGCATTAACTCTTCCGGGACGCTACAATATACATCCCTGCTACCAACAAAACTCGATTTTGCATGTCACTATAAAGTTATATAAGGCTTGCTTGTTCAATATTCAATGCAAAACGTGTTTGGGTCCCTATTAAAAGGTTAAGTTGTTCAACTTTGGCCCTCGGCTTTGTTCAGTTTAGAATTCTGGCCCACTCTGTATTTGAGTTTGACACCCCTGTTCTAAGTAATAGAATATGTTAGTTATTTGGTTAGGTTTAGGGTTGGGGTTATAATAAGGCATTAATAAGTACTTAATGACTAGTTAAGAACCAATATATTACTAATTTGATTGTTAATAAGCAACTAATTAATGGTGAATATGTTCCCCCATACTAAAGTGTTACCATATTTTTTTTACTGGTGCACAAAATCAACCGTGCATGAACATCACCTTGTTCAAACAACAAAACTAAGACAGTGAATAGACTCACAACAAATTACACAACTGCAAATCAGTCAGATGTTGCCGTATCTGTAATATGCCAACAGGGAGAAGTTTGTCTTTACACGAAGAGTCGGGTGTGTTTTGATCTCCGCCGGACCCCTGAGGTCGACTCACCGAACCCCTAGGGTTCGATCGAACCTTGGTTAAGAACCACTGAGCTAGACGAAGTGGCTGGGGAGAGGGAAGTCTGGGTTTCCCTGCTTAGGCTGCTGCCCCCGCGACCCGACCCCGGATAAGAGGAAAAAGATGGATAGATGGCTGAAAGGTAGGCTGACCAACCGTATACAATAGAGCAGCTTGTGCAATGATGAGAATACAAAGACAGCTGATCAAAAGCATTTATTTGGGTACGAATGTCACATGTTACTCCAGCAACATTTTTGACCATCAAAGCATGATCGTAATAATCCACATGTTGTATCATTGACATTGCTAATAACACGAGGGTGTTGCCGCAGTCTGAACAAGGAACAGAGCTCTGCCCCAATGCGCGCTCCCGAGGAAGGGGTACAGAGTTTCGCACGACCCCTGAGCTGCCTCTCGGTCACGTGATTGCAACCCAGCTATACTGGCATCGAAAACAAGCCACGGCACAAAAAAATAACCACTAAAAATATTGTATTTTTTTTTATGTTTGAATTGTTTCGGCGCGGGTATAACTTTTTCTACAATGTATTTTTTTGTTTTTTTGTATCGAATCTTACTGGCAGTGTTTTGGCTAGAACGAGTAAAACATGAGTTGTGATGTTTACCAGTGCGGCGGAGGGGTCACGGGTGGTGGCGATAATCTTCCCCGGCGAAAATCCTCCGTTGACCAGACTATCCACCAGCTGTAAACCCAGTCCTCGGTTCGCTCCCGTTATCAGCACGGAACCACACTTTTTGAAACAAGCAAAGCTACTCATGTTCTCGGCTTTTCCCAAAACTGTCCTGTTGCTTCGCCGTCAAACCAGATTAGTGGGCGGGGCTACGGTATGGCCAGTTGCAGGCATGACCACGCCCCTAGCTCCCAGAGCTCATTTGATTGGCCGCTACAAAGTCTTTCGCTTGTGCCTCGAGTACGCCACCTTCGGTGGTGGAAGGAAACACATGTAATCCTGCAAGTAATCCCATCCATCCATTTTTTTTTACCGTTTATTCCCTTTTGGGTTCGCGGGAGGCGCTGGCGCCTATCTCAGTTACAATCAGGCGGAAGGCGGAGTACACCCTGGACAAGTCGCAACCTCATCGCAGGGCCAACACAGATAGACAAACAACATTCACACTCACATTCACACACTAGGGCCAATTTTAATGTTGCCAATCAACCTATCCCCAGGTGCATGTCTTTGGAAGTGGGAGGAAGCCGGAGTACCCGGAGGGAACCCACGCAGTCACGGGGAGAACATGCAAACTCCACACAGAAAGATCCCTAGCCTGGGATTAAACCCAGGACTGCAGGACCTTCGTATTGTGAGGCAGACGCACTAACCCCTCTGCCACCGTGAAGCCCCGCAAGTAATCCCAATTGTGGCATTTATATAACACAGTGGTTCTCAAATGGGGTACTTGAAGGTATGCCAAGGGAGATTTTTTTTTTAATATTCTAAAAATAGCAACGATTCAAAAATCCTTTATAAATATATTCATTGAATAATACTTCAACAAAATATAAATGTAAGTTAATAAACTGTGAAAACATTCAGTGTTGACAGCTAGATTTTTTTGTGGACGTATTCCATAAATATTGATGTTAAAGACTTCTTTTTTTAAGTAAATTAAAGTTAAAGTACCAATGATTGTCACACACACACTAGGTGTGGTGAAATTTGTCCTCTGCATTTGACCCATCCCCTTGATCACCCCCTGGGAAGTGAGGGGAGCAGTGGGCAGCAGCGGGGCCACGCCCGGGAATCATTTATGGTGATTTAACCACCAATTCCCAATCCTTGGGTCCCATTTTTTTTACAGTCTTTGGAATGACTCGGCCGGGGTTTGAACTCACAACCTACCGATCTTAGGGCGGACACTCTAACCCGGTGGTTCTTAACCTTGTTGGAGGTACCGAACCCCATCAATGTTATATGCACATTCACCGAACCCTTCTTTAGTGAAAAATAAAAATACACATTTTTTCAAATTCAAGGCAAAGTTAAATGTTGATTTTTACTGGTGCACAGAATGAACCGTGCATGAACATCACCTTGTTCAAAGAACAAAACCAACACAGTGTATGAACTTACAACAAATTACAAACCTGCAAATCAGTGGGACTTCTGCTTTTGCCTTTGAGAGACCAGTTCAGGTATGCGTGGCGTCACCTCGGCAAGTGCCACTCTCATGTCATTTTAAATGATAAATGATCAAATAAAATTATTTATTTATTTTCACAGCAAAGTCTGTTCCTTTTCTTTGTTTTCCACCCAGACATACAATACTAGTACACAGCTCATGGAAAACAATATTTTTTGTTATTGTCATTGTAAGTGGGCCAAAACACTTATATTAGAAAATAATCTCATGGAAATGACAGCTGTATTTGATTATAATAATAAAACATTTAATTTGTTATTTAGTCAGGTTTGTGACAGGTGTGCTCACATGTGCTCCACTGAATGCTCAAGGAGTTTTTGTGTTTGCTCACGCATATGGAAAATTAGAGGGAACATTGTTTGAGGGTATCCATAATACGTTGATAGGGAGAAGTTTTTATTTACACAATGAGTCGGGTGTGTCTTGACATCCGCGGAGGAGGCTCCGCCGAACCCCTGAGGCCGACTCGCCGAACCCCTAGGGTTCGATCGAACCTTGGTTAAGAACCACTGCTCTAACCACTAGGTCACTGAGTAGGCTTTTTGTGAAGAAACGTTTAGAATTAAGTTCATGAATCCAGATGGATCTCTATTACAATCCCCAAAGAGGGCACTTTAAGTTGATGATTCCTTCTATGTGTAGAAATGTTTATTTATAATTGATTCACTTGTTTATTTTTCAACAAGTTTTTAATTATTTTTATATCTTTTTTTCTAAATAGTTCAAGAAAGACCATTACAAATGAACAATATTTTGCACTGTTATACAATTTAATAAATTAGAAACTGATGATATAGTGCTGTATTTTACTTCTTTATCTCTTTTTTTTCCAACCAAAAATGCTTTGCTCTGATTAGGGGGTACTTGAATAAAAAAAAATGTTCACAGGGTGTACATCACCGAAAAAAGGTTGACAACCACTGATATAACATATTTTTCTGTAACTTTATAGGATTAGTTTTCTTTTTGGATCCTGATTACAGAAATGTGATAGAATTTTAATAGCCAATTCATGTACATATTGGGTGTTATTGTAGCCTATATAAACCAAATCAGTGGTTTCCAAGGAGTCTTTAACTAAGAGTGGCCCTAAATTATAAACATACACCAGAAAAAAACATGCAGGTTTGGTCATATAGCTTTGATCAAACTCACCCTGAAGGCGTTCTGACATGAAAAAAGTCTGCGGGCTATAGAGCGTTTTCCGTTCGGGCTCCAGTACTCTGGAATGCCCTCCCGGTAACAGTTCGAGATGCTACCTCAGTAGAAGCATTTAAGTCTCACCTTAAAACTCATCTGTATACTCTAGCCTTTAAATAGACCTCCTTTTTAGACCAGTTGATTTGCCGCTTCTTTTCTTTCTCCTATGTCCCCCCCTCCCTTGTGGAGGGGGTCCGGTCCGATGACCATGGATGAAGTACTGGCTGTCCAGAGTCGAGACCCAGGATGGACCGCTCGTCGGGACCCAGGATGGACCGCTCGCCTGTATCGGTTGGGGACGTCTCTACGCTGCTGATCCGCTTGAGATGGTTTCCTGTGGACGGGACTCTCGCTGCTGTCTTGGATCCGCTTGAACTGAACTCTCGCGGCTGTGTTGGAGCCACTATGGATTGAACTTTCACAGTATCATGTTAGACCCGCTCGACATCCATTGCTTTCGGTCCCCTAGAGGGGGGGGGTTGCCCACATCTGAGGTCCTCTCCAAGGTTTCTCATAGTCAGCATTGTCACTGGCGTCCCACTGGATGTGAATTCTCTCCGCCCACTGGGTGTGAGTTTTCCTTGCCCTTTTGTGGGTTCTTCCGAGGATGTTGTAGTCGTAATGATTTGTGCAGTCCTTTGAGACATTTGTGATTTGGGGCTATATAAATAAACATTGATTGATTGATTGATCCATTGTTTGGATAAATTCTAAGCTTCCTCCGAGTTAGCTGGGAGGATGTTTCAAAGTCTTTCTTTGGTGTAGAACACATTAAAGCCTTCTACAGAAAGATAGGAGTATCCAACAACAATTTCAAATTCAAAATGGTCACAGCTGACGAGGTGCTTAATAAATTGAGCGCCCTCCACCTAAACAAGGCCACCGGCCTTGACAATATTTCCTCCAGATTCCTCAGGGACTCTGCCACCACTATTGCTCCTATCATAACCTACATAATTAACCTCTCAATTGAACAAGGCCAAGTACCCAAGGATTTCAAGATAGAAAGAGTAACCCCCCTTTATAAAAAAGGAAGCAAATTATAACCTGGTAAGTACCGACCTGTTTTTATTCTCAGTTCCATTTCAAAAGTAATGGAAAAAATAGTTTAGGAACAGGTCAATAGATACCTTGCTACTAAAAAACTCATGTACAAATTCCAATCCGGCTTCAGAACTAACCACTCCACTGACACATGCCTTCTCTGCCTGACCGACCACATCAAACATGAGGTGGACGCGGGCAAATACTGCGGCATGGTCATGCTGGACATTCAGAAGGCCTTTGACACCGTTAATCACGCTACTGTTGGATAAGCTTCAGAGCAATCGTATTCCATAAAACCTCATCAAGCTGGATGCAATCTTACTTGGAGAGGAAGAATCAGGTGGTAGAGGTGAACGGCACCGTCCCCCCCCCTCAGTAAGCTGCGGGGTCCCCCAAGGCAGTATACTAGGGCCTTTACTGTTCCTAATATAAGTAAATGACATGCCATCAGCATGCAAATGTGAATTGTTCCTGTTTGCGGATGACTCGGCCCTGCTGGTATCCGGCAAGGACAAGTCACAGGTGGAAAAAATCCTCAGTGCTGAACTCCTTAGTATTTGCACCTGGCTTGCTGACAACAAGCTAATCCATACACTTAGGTAAAACGGAATTCATCCTTTTTGGGTCCCACATTAACCTTGAGAATGTCAGTGACTTCACTATAAAAGTGGGTGACATTGTTATCACCAGGAAAGATGAGGTTACCTACCTAGGTTCCATTTTAGAGGCAAATCTTTCCTGTGATAAAATGGCAACCAAGGTAATCAAAAAGGTCAACTAAAGAACAAAATTTCTCTACAGAATCTCCTTTGTGGTCAACAAAAGCACCTTGAAGACTCTAGCAGGAACTCTCGTTCAACTCTTTTTCGATTACGCTTGCACATCCTGGTACCCCAGCACCTCCAAAACCCTCATATCTAGACTCCAAACATCCCAGAACAAGCTAGTCAGGTTACTTTTAGACCTCCACCCCGGATCACACCTGACGCCCAAAGTGGGCTCGCTCAGGGTGGAGGACAGAGTAAAACAATTTGCACTGAACCCAGTCTATAAAATCCGCTACACGTTCCCTGATTCCGAAGTACATGTCAAACTACTTCCTTAACGAAAAATGACCGCTATAACCACAACACAATTGGGAGTTCCACAAACGACATTAAACCCAGTTTCCGATCTAACAAAGGTCTCAACTCATTCTCTTTCTATGCCACATCTATGTGGAATGCACTCCCAACAGGTGTAAAAGTGAGTGCATCTCTACCCTCCTTCAAAATCGCTCTAAAAAACACATCCAGGCAACTTCAACCCTTTACTAACACCCTTTCCCCTTCACATCCCATCTCCCTGGATTGTAAATAACCAAATGTAAATAATCAGATGTATTTCTAATGTATATACTTGTTCTCATGCTATGTGAACTCACTATGTTCTCTGCTGGCTGTACATATCCTACTAAGTCAGACCTACACTGTTTCAATGTCCATTTCTCTGATGATGCAATTGTTGATGACTGAAGTACTGATATCAACCAAACCCTCCTCATCCCACCCCCCAGATTGTAAATATGGTAAATAATTCAATGTACATACTATGATGATTAACTTGTGTGATGACTGTATTATGATGATAGTATATATTTGTATCATGAATTAATTAACGTGGACCCCGACTTAAACAAGTTGAAAATGTATTCGGGTGTTACCATTTAGTGGTCAATTTTACGAAATATTTACTGAACTGTGCAATCTGCTAATAAAAGTCTCAATCAATCAATCAATCAATCAATCAATCAATCAATCAATCAATCAATCAATCAATCAATCAATCAATCAATCAACCATTCGTGTACCTCATCTTCGGAGGTAATTCTTAATTTAATTTGGGCCCTAAATTTACCCTCTCCACTTTCCTAATAGGTGCATACCAAGTGGTCATAGCCCTCAGGTAGCAGTTTCTTAAAGAAAGAAAGATCAAAGATCAATAATAAAATAAAACGTTTTATTAACATAATAATCTTACACACATGTAAGAGGGATGTGTGCTATGACTTATGAGTTGTTTTTTTTCCTTGGCCTCAGTCTGGACCCCCTCTCCAGGGGCCCAGGCTTAGTCCGATTTATTTTATTTTATTTTATTTTTATTTTTTATTTTTTTCTCCCATTCCCCCCACTTGTTTACCTGTATCTCACCTTTTTTGCAAGGGGCGCCGTAAGTTGGCAGACCCGTCAGCGATCCTGTTCTGTCTCCCTGTAATGTTTGTCTGTTCTTTAATGGGATTGTGCTGAAAATTTAAATGTCCCCTTGTGGCTTAGTAAAGTATGTCTGATTCTGATTCTGATTCTGATTAAATTATTTATAATTTATGTATGCCAATACTGGGCAGTGTTTTAAGAAAAATACAATTATTAGTAAGTACTAAAAACAAAAACATGGATAAATGTACGCAGATAAGCCATGTAGCAGGTAAAACACACATTTGTGTTTTGTACGGGAGGAGTACACGGCACAGACAACAGGGGGCGTAGTTTAGCTCAATGTTTTATTATATATATATATATATATATATATATATATATATATATATATATATATATATAAAATAACAAAACAATAATCTTAGTAAACTACAAAATGGAGTGTGAGAAAAATCCAAGAGTGTGTATGTGTGAGACTATGTGTAGCAATTAACTGTTGGGTGTTACCGTAAAAGAGGGCAGGGCAGACTGATAGATCCGTCAAACAAGCAAGAAGTCGGGGGCTAAGCGGGGCGTAGAAGGTCCGTGTCCAAGTGGGAGGTCGAGATCCAAGAGGCAGACAGGGAGGCAGAGGAAACATGGAAAAAGACAAAACACAGAGCTCCTCAACGCGGGAAAGGAGGTCTGCAGTAGGATTGACAAGGAGGACACGAGACAATCAATACAACGGGGAGGTTCACTCTTACTCACTCTTGCTCAGAGAGCAAGAGTGAGCATAGAGCATGACGTGGCTTACTGTACGCGGACATAAGATTATGCTCTGGCCCAGAACGCAGGTCTGCACTGGCTTAAGAAGTACAGGAAGCTCATTGATAACAGGTGCGCTGAGTGCAGATTGATTGCAGCTACTTGCTGTCGCCGGAGTGAGGCGTGCAGGAGATGGGCTCATAGATGAATGCGCATCGGCATGCGCCCGGGCTGTGACAATTTGTTAAAGATAAAACACAAATTGTAGCAATTTGTTACCAAATTCAGTCATTTTTCTTGCACTAGTTGACTTTAGATGGGCGGTCTTAACGCTGCTAATAGTTGGCATTAATCCAAGGAGCGGTGTGAGTGTCTACGTATCTATTATGTGTCTATATGTTATGTATCTACATGTTATGTATTTTCTGTGTTGGCCCTGCGATGAGTTGGCGACTTGTCCAGGGTGTACACTGCCTTCCACCCGAATGCAGCTGAGATAGGCTCCAGCCTTGCCTGCAACCCAAAAAGGGACAAGCTGTAGAAAATGGATGGATGTGCACAGCAGGGGAGCTGGTTAACTTATGAGTGTAGTGTATCTAATGCACTATTTAGTCTTGTTTTTTATAATTTAAAAAAAACTAGCAAAATCACTGGTTTTCCGTCTAACTAAAAAGTTCAAAAGATAATCAGGGTGACTTTAAACTGTTATTGTCAGAGGACAACACAGACAGGGTAATGACAGAATTGTTGCATGATGGTATTGTAATTTGATTTTCGCTCACACTTAATATTTTGTGATAACATGGTTTTTCTTTGGTTGACATAGACATTTCTACAGTCAAAGCAGATACAATTATGCCTGTTAAATTGTCCAAAATATGGCTTTGATTAAAAGTGATTAAAAGGTACGTTTGTTATTTTTGAGTAAGGGTTTATCGATCAGCTCAGTGTAATTCTATTAAGGTGTTATGTATTTAATATGGACGTGTGGAGAGGCGGGGCCGACGAGCCAACAGCGGGCCAAGGCAAACGGTGGTCCTGCCCAAGATGGCGGCCAGGAGGCGGAGCATGCAGCAGAGCGGAGAGGCGGGGCACGGCTGGAGCGACACTACAGCCATCAGAGTCAGGTGCGTACACAACACACCTGTGCTCAATCCCTGCATTTTCTGCTGCAGCATAAAAGGGGAGAGGGAGGAACAATCGTGGCAGAAGTAGGAGAGGAACGACCCGACAACAAAGACCACGAGAGCGACGAGATCAACCCAGAACGAGATGCCACCCCACGGAAGAGGCAGGCACCGGCCACCGAAAGGTGCGCCGCGACGACAATCAGGAAAAGCCGGCGCGCTAGAAATTGGCGCGACAGACGGGCAAGAAGACATGATTATTGAAATAATAAATCAGAGTCAAACCTGCTACAATGCGTCTGTATCGAGTGTCACTGCAACCCACACGATGACGGCTGGAGACCCGTCACAGGACGATAGAGCTATAATCTTGGTGCTCCAAGCTGATGTATCTACAATGTTGTGCCTGTTAAAGGTTAATGACAAAAACAAATGGGCACAATGGCACCTTGCCAGCACAGATGCCTCTACTGGTTGCTATTGTATAATATCTCACTTTTTGGAGTATTATTGAGCAATAATAATATACGCTGGATCGGTTCGCAGCTGAGTGTGAAGCGACCGGAATGAGAATCAGCACCTCCAAGTCCGAGTCCATGGTTCTCGCCCGGAAAAGGGTGGAATGCCATCTCCGGCTTGGGGAGGAGTTCAAATACCTAGGAGGCTTGTTCACGAGTGAGGGAAGAGTGGATTGTGAGATCGACAGGCGGATCGGTGCGGCGTCTTCAGTAATGCGGACGTTGTACCGATCCGTTGTGGTGAAGAAGGAGCTGAGCCGGAAGGCAAAGCTCTCAATTTACCGGTCGATCTACGTTCCCATCCTCACCTATGGTCATGAGCTTTGGGTCATGACCGAAAGGATAAGATCACGGGTACAAGCGGCCGAAATGAGTTTCCTCCGCCGTGTGGCGGGGCTCTCCCTTAGAGATAGGGTGAGAAGCTCTGCCATCCGGGAGGAACTCAAAGTAAAGCCGCTGCTCCTTCACATCGAGAGGAGCCAGATGAGGTGGTTCGGGCATCTGGTCAGGATGCCACCCGAACGCCTCCCTAGGGAGGTGTTTAGGGCACGTCCAACCGGTAGGAGGCCACGGGGAAGACCCAGGACACGTTGGGAAGACTATGTCTCCCGGCTGGCCTGGGAACGCCTCGGGATCCCCCGGGAAGAGCTAGACGAAGTGGCTGGGGAGAGGGAAGTCTGGGTTTCCCTGCTTAGGCTGTTGCCCCCGCGACCCGACCTTGGATAAGCGGAAGATGATGGATGGATGGATGGAATTAATATGCATTAATATATCCATCCATCCATTTTCTACTGCTTATTCCCTTTGGGGTCGCGGGGGGCGCTGGTGGCTATCTCAGCTACAATCGGGGGAAGGGCGGGATACACCCTAGACAAGTCGCCACCTCATCGCAGGGCTGCATTAATATATCAAACCCATAATCCAATTGGATTCCCCCATACTACATTTTAAGAAATAGCATGTATTTTGCATTTTGTAAGCCGTGTAGGTATAGAGAAAAGGCCTGACAGCACGGTTGATCAGACTTACGCAGGTCTTGGCAACCATCCTCATCCCTATTTAGTCCGTATAAATCCCTACTTGGAAACAGCAGACATCCCTGCTGAGGACTGGGACTGGTCATTTGAATGTTGGGCTTCTGTGCCTCCATTTACAGACATATTACTTTGGCACAAAACATGTTGCAAATTAACGCTTGTGCAACCCGCATTCACTGTGCAGAGCTACTGTCCAAAAGCTGCGAGAGATTAATTAGCTTTCCCATGTGTGCACAATAGTTACGAATTGTCCACTTTCTGTAATTTATTCATAGCTCACAAAACTATCGGTCTTCCCTGTAATGAGTGCAGATGGACAGTTGATGTTCTATGCATGCAGACGGTTCAGAGTATACTGGTTTTGACTATGATGCTGTCTCTTTTACCACTTTCTGTGTGACATAAGTTACTGTTACAAATATTATATACAGTATTAAATGGTGATGGTTTGGTGATCAGTTGAGGGTGTATCCTATCCTGTACTTCTAGAGCAGGGGTCGGCAACCCAAAATGTTTAAAGAGCTATATTGACAAAAAGTGCAAAAAAGAATCTGGCTGGAGCAGCAAAAAAATTAAAAGCCGTATATAAGTGTTAAAATGAAGGTAACAAATGATGTAAGTGTCTATATTAGCTATATTAGCCTACTATTAAAATGACTCGCAAATCTTTGTTGACAGAAATGTTAAAATGTAATATTTATTCTACACATTGTTACAAAATTGAAAAACATTAGTAAAATGGAGGTTTCTTAGAGGGTGAGATAACTCTTGGAAATGACTTGCTTAGCATGGCACAAGGCATGTGTGTGTCCAAGTTAAAGGAAACCACAGGCTGTCTTCTTCTCATGAATTTATTGCAATCATTTCAAGCTGGATAACGTTTGCTGTCGTCTATAACGGCACACAAACAAATCAGAAATGCAGCCAATATTACATAAATGATAAATGGGTTGTACTTGTATAGCGCTTTTCTACCTTCAAGGTACTCAAAGCGCTTTGACACTACTTCCACATTTACCCGTTCACACACACATTCACACACTGATGGAGGGAGCTTCCATGCAAGGCGCCAACCAGCACCCATCAGGAGCAAGGGTGTAGTGTCTTGCTCAGGACACAACGGCCATGACGAGGTTGGTACTAGGTGGGATTTGAACCAAGGACCCTCGGGTTGCGCACGGCCACTCTCCCACTGCGCCACGCCGTCCCCACATACAGATAATATGTCATCAGACATGCAAATATAAATTAAATACACATAGGACATAAGTAAAGGAAATTAAATGAGCTCAAATATACCTACAAATGAGGCATAATGATGCAATATATACATACAGCTAGCCTAAATAGCATGTTAGCATTGGTTAGCTTGCAGTCACGCAGTGACCAAAAAGTCTTGATTAGCACTCTAACAAGTCAATAACATCAACGAAGCTCACATTTGTGCTTTCACGCACAGCATAAAAAGTTTGGTGGACGAAATGTGAAAAAGGAGGAGTGGCATAAAACACGTCTTTTTGTGGCAGCGTTGGAGAAAGTTGTACATGTAAACAAACTACAGTTCATGAACTGCTGAAATTAGGACAAAAGATGCTCGGTAAATACTCTCATCAGTGAAGCATGTCTAAAATAAACATTGGGATATTTAACAATTAGGAAGGTTTCTTCATGTTTGTCCTCCGACCGAAACCATATCAAAACAAAAAATAGATTTTCTATTTTTATACATGTTTGAAAAAAGCTCCAGGGAACAACTAGGGTGGCACTAAAGAGCCGCATGTTAGAGATGCGCGGATACGCAATTATATCATCCGCAACCGCATCACTAAAGTCGTCATCCACCCGCCATCCACCCGAACCAACATTTCATCAAAGCCACACCCACCCGCCACCCGTCCGTTGTTATATATCTAATATAGACGATGCAAGGCACTAGTGAGGTTAGAAAGTATAACTCCCTCCAAATGGCACAGACACAATGGCTTTCTTGAACTGATTTAATTGAAGGCTTATTTTCCCTTCAAATTCACCGTGAAAACTGTAATAAATAAAGCAGGTTACAAACGTAAAAATAATAACGTGCACAGCATGTGGATCAAACATTTTACCAAGTAAAATACCAACAAATGACAACTACCTCGTTGGCCATACCCGGAAGTAGCTTCCTTACATCCGTCGACAGACCAAACGAGACACTTCAAAATAAAAGTATGCCCACATACTGTTTCAAAGAGTGCTGCTCGTTTTCGTATGTGAGTAACAACATTTAACTATTTATAAATGGTTGATTTCTATAGGCTAGTAAGGTAAAGTGTTGTACCTGACAAGTTTGGGCTACCTTGCTTCTGCAGCCTTCATCACAGGTGTCATGTGATGTTAGCGTGACGTTGTCTGTGACGTGTTATATGGATTGTACCCTAAAGAGTTGTCAGGTACAACACTTTACCTACTAGCCTATATAAATCAACCATTTATAAATACATGTCAGTAGGCTAAATGAACCTCTTCAACATAACATTTAACTATGTATAATGTAGCGGCTGGCTACGGGGTGTTAGCCAATGACTTTGGCTGGGGGGCGGGACTTCCGGGAGAGATAGGGAAGTGACGTTATCGACAGGAAGTGAGAGTTCGAGTTGTCCCGGGAAAAGCGTTAGAGACATGAGAGCTGTTGTGTGGTTGTATTACATCTTGTGCAATGAAGACAAGACAAACGAAGAAGTTTTATGAGCCTACATTCCTGGGATTATTACAATATATATTTCCGAATTGGTTCAACCGCCACCCGCCTGAATCTATTTAAAATCTATTTTTTCATCATGTCACCCGCCCGAGCCGCGGTTTATCCGCGGACTCCGCAGTTGTGACCGCAAACCGCGCATCTCTACCGCACGTGGTTCGAGAGGGTTGCCGACCCCCACTCTTGAGGTATCGATCAGAAAAATGAATAAGTGTGTCAACTCACGGTGGCAGAAGGGTTAGTGCGTCTGCCTCACAATACGAAGGTCCTGCAGTCCTGGGTTCAAATCCAGGCTGAGGATCTTTCTGTGTGGAGTTTGCATGTTCTCCCCGTGAATGCGTGGGTTCCCTCTGGGTACTCCGGCTTCCTCTCACTTCCAAAGACATGCACCTGGGGATAGGTTGATTGGCAACATTAAATTGGCCCTAGTGTGTGAATGTGAGTGTGAATGTTGTCTGTCTATCTGTGTTGGCCCTGCGATGAGGTGGCGACTTGTGTACCCCGCCTTCCGCCCGATTGTAGCTGAGATAGGCGCCAGCGCCCCCCGCGACCCCGAAAGGGAATAAGCGGTAGAAAATGGATGGATGGATGGAACTCATATGTGCAAAGGGTAGACCTCTATTTCACTCCAGCTTTGAAGCCAAAATGTTGGTGTCCATCCATCCATTTTCTACCGCTTATTCCCTTTCGGGGTCGCGGGGGGCGCTGGCGCCTATCTCAGCTACAATCGGGCGGAAGGCAGGGTACACCCTGGACAAGTCGCCACCTCATCGCTGGGCCAACACAGATAGACAGACAACATTCACACTCACATTCACACACTAGGGCCAATTTAGTGTTGCCAATCAACCTATCCCCAGGTGCATGTCTTTGGAAGTGGGAGGAAGCCGGAGTACCCGGAGGGAACCCACGCATTCACGGGGAGAACATGCAAACTCCACACAGAAAGATCCCGAGCCTGGATTTGAACCCAGGACTGCAAGAACTTCGTATTGTGAGGCAGACGCACAAACCCCTCTGCCACCGTGAAGCCCAAAATGTTGGTGTTACAGCTATAAATAATATCATGTGGCAACAGACTTCTAAAACGGGTAGAGTGATGCAAACACAGCAGCCACTTTTTGACAAGTGAAGGAGTGCCTTCAAGAGAAGTGAAGTGAAGTGAATTATATTTATATAGCGCTTTTCTCAAGTGACTCAAAGCGCTTTACATAGTGACACCCAATATCTAAGTTACATTTAAACCAGTGTGGGTGGCACTGGGAGCAGGTGGGTAAAGTGTCTTGCCCAAGGACACAACGACAGTAACTAGGATGGCACAAGCGGGAATCGAACCTGCAACCCTCAAGTTGCTGGCACGGCCGCTCTACCAACCGAGCTATGCCGCCATTTGTGTCTGTAGCTGTGTGTCCTAAGTCCAGAGCAGAAAAGCGGACATTCTCCAAAGCTCCTCAGTCACGAGGTAAGGCGATGCTTCGCCATGACGGAAATGGCTTAGGTATTGTTTGTGTTTTCCTGTGTCCTGTGCTTTCTGCTGTTCACCGCTCTTATTTTGGTTTCTGTTTCCTGTAAGTGCATCTCTGTTCTGAGGGTGCCTTCCTCACCTGTCTCCGATTGGCACTCTCGACACACTTGTTGCCAATCGGGCTCCTCTATAAGCCAACCTGCCCTGAACTTGTTAGTCGCCGTCCTTCCTGTTGCCAACAAATATACTTTTTCTTGCACGCCGTCCGCGATTTGCGCATCCTTGGGTTCAGGCTGCAAGCAACGCTCACCAACGCTTACAATTTGAATACAACTCATCAGTTTCTATTTGTGAATGATACTGAGCTATTAAAAGTTTGCCTATTTTCTCTTTTTGCCCATTATTATGTTAACACTTTTTAACATAATGTCTAGCATTAAAAGATTACAGTTGGTACAAAATGCGGCTGCTAGACTTTTGACAAGAACAAGAAAGTTTGATCATATTACGCCTGTACTGGCTCACCTGCACTGGCTTCCTGTGCACTTAAGATGTGACTTTAAGGTTTTACTAATTACGTATAAAATACTACACGGTCTAGCTCCAGGCTATCTTGCCGATTGTATTGTACCATATGTCCCGGCAAGAAATCTGCGTTCAAAGGACTCCGGCTTATTAGTGATTCCTAGAGCCCAAAAAAAGTCTGCGGGCTATGGAGCGTTTTCCGTTTGGGCTCCAGTACTCTGGAATGCCCTCCCGGTAACAGTTCGAGATGCCACCTCAGTAGAAACATTTAAGTCTCACCTTAAAACTCATTTGTATACTCTAGCCTTTAAATATACCTCCTTTTTATACCAGTTGATCTGCCGCTTCTTTTCTTTCTCCTATGTCCCCCCCTCCCTTGTGGAGGGGGTCCGGTCCGATAACCATGGATGAAGTACTGGCTGTCCAGAGTC
Organism: Nerophis ophidion; assembly: GCF_033978795.1. Lineage (NCBI taxonomy): Eukaryota > Metazoa > Chordata > Actinopteri > Syngnathiformes > Syngnathidae > Nerophis > Nerophis ophidion. The sequence continues at coordinate 34,474,730 of NC_084622.1, forward strand.
GAGACCCAGGATGGACCGCTCGTCGGGACCCAGGATGGACCGCTCGCCTGTATCGGTTGGGGACATCTCTACGCTGCTGACCCGCCTCCGCTTGAGATGGTCTCCTGTGGACGGGACTCTCACTGCTGTCTTGGATCCACTTTGAACTGAACTCTCGCGGCTGTGTTGGAGCCACTATGGATTGAACTTTCACAGTATCATGTTGGACCCGCTCGACATCCATTGCTTTCGGTCCCCTAGAGGGGGGGGGGTTGCCCACATCTGAGGTCCTCTCCAAGGTTTCTCATAGTCAGCATTGTCACTGGCGTCCCACTGGATGTGAATTCTCCCTGCCCACTGGGTGTGAGTTTTCCTTGCCCTTTTGTGGGTTCTTCCAAGGATGTTGTCGTCGTAATGATTTGTGCAGTCCTTTGAGACATTTGTGATTTGGGGCTATATAAATAAACATTGATTGATTGATTGATTGATTGATTTAAACACACAGTTTGATAATAAAGTCAATCTATGACATAGACACACCTGTTGCCAATTATTTATAAGCCAACCTGCCCTGCACACAGGGCTGGACCATTCTACTGTAAGTTGGCTTCCTGTGCACCTTCTTGTTGCCAATAAATATACTTTTATCTGATTTTTTTTTACTGACATGAATGGACTTTTACACCACATTCTAATTGTATGAGTTTCATCTGTATAATATAATGACTGAAAGAAAATCTGGCTGCAGGAAAACGTGCAACTTTTCCCTGACTACAATTGAACATTCAGCTGCCAAAAATGCAAACTTTTGACCACAAATTTAGTCGCTGCCCGGTGACATTCGTCTTGCGCAGGGGTGTCAAACTCATTTTAGATGGGGGGCCAAATGAAGAAAAATCTACTCCCAAGAGGCCGGACTGGTAAAAATCACGGCACGATAACTTAAAAATAAAGACAACTTCAGATTGTTTTCTTTGTTTGAAAATCAATCAATCAATGTTTACTTATATAGCCCTAAATCACTAGTGTCTCAAAGGGCTGCACAAACCACTACGACATCCTCGGTAGGCCCACATAAGGGCAAGGAAAACTCACACCCAGTGGGACATCGGTGACAATAATGACCCAGTGGGACGTCGGTGACAATGATGACTATGAGAACCTTGGAGAGGAGGAAAGCAATGAATGTCTAACATGATACTGTGAAAGTTCAATCCATAATGGATCCAACACAGTCGCGAGAGTCCAGTCCAAAGCGGATCCAACACAGCAGCGAGAGTCGAGTTCACAGCGGAGCCAGCAGGAAACCATCCCAAGCGGAGGCGGATCAGCCAAAATAGAACAAACACCTTCTGAAATTGTACAAATCATAATGTTGGAAGGTTTATTTTTTATTTTTAATTAGTAAAGTGAAGTGAATTATATTTATATAGCGCTTTTCTTTAGTGACTCAAAGCGCTTTACATAGTGAAACCCAATATCTAAGTTCCATTTGAACCAGTGTGGGTGGCACTGGGAGAAGGTGGTTAAAGTGTATTGCCCAAGGACACAACGGCAGTGACTTGGATGGCGGAAGCGGGGCTCAAACCTGGAACCCTCAAGTTGCTGACACGGCCACTCTACCAACCGAGCTGCCTGTGGCGTTTAATAAATGGGTTGTACTTGTATAGCGCTTTTCTACCTTCAAGGTACTCAAAGCGCTTTGACAATACTTCCACATTTACCCATTCACACACACATTCACACACTGATGGAGGGAGCTGCCATGCAAGGCGCCAACCAGCACCCATCAGGAGCAAGGGTGAAGTGTCTTGCTCAGGACACAACGGACGTGACGAGGTTGGTACTAGGTGGGATTTGAACCAGGGACTCTCGGGTTGCGCACGGCCACTCTACCACCGCGCCACACCGTCCCTAGTGTATATACTTTTATTTGTCGTTATTTATGTTTTCTGATTAAATTATGTGATAATGTTCATCGCATTGGTGGTCATTTTCAATCTATCATATAAGAAAATAATATCAAAATCAAATTACAGGATTTTATTTATGTAGTTCGCTCATTTTCCTCGACTGATGTACGAACATCATGTGGTTTATTTTGTACATATGTAGCATCATCTACAAAGTACTAAATAATTGCTATGGCGACATCTAGTGGACGCATTTAGAACGGCAGTTTCTTTAATTAAAACATTTCAGGGTAAATTTTCTACTTAACAAACTCATCCTGCGGGCCGGATACATCCTGTTCGCGAGCCTGATCCGGCCCTCGGGCTGTACGTTTGACACCCCTGGACTAGCGGCAGACGGGAACTGGTGCGGCCCGCCAGTCAAAATCTGTCTCTCGTCATGCTGATCTCAATGAGAAGGCATTCATTACAATTCAACAAATCACAGCGATAACATGATAAGAGTTGTTACTTAGTACCTGTTGTATTCTGATGACTTGCTAGCATTACTGCTGCTGGGATTAGATAGGATTGGTTAAAAACGCGACTTTTATTCATAATTATTGCATGCTGTGTGTCCAAATGTTTCAGCATTAGCTTGTAGGTCCTCTTATTAAATGTGTAAAAGTGCAATCACTTGTTCTTCCCCACATTTCTGACACTTCCTGTAAGTTAGATGAAAAGCCACCCATACCTTGTTGAGTTATTTTACTGACTGACTGATGGATGATCACATAACATTCTGGAATGTGCATTACTGGCAGAGGTGGGTAGAGTAGCCAGAAATTGTACTCAAGTAAGAGTACTGTTACTTTAGAGATTTATTACTCAAGTAAAAGTAAGGAGTAGTCAAGCAAATATTTACTTGAGTAAAAGTAAAAAGTATGTTGTGAAAAAACTACTCAAGTACTGAGTAACTGATGAGTAACCTGATTGTTTAATGATCACGGCAACAAATAAAACATAAGAATAGCAACGAGCAAATTCATAGCCAGGAATATTTCTTAAGCAACTAAAACAATAATATATATTAAATAATAATACATCAAAATAAAAAAAAAAGGCAAATTGAGCCACAATAACTAACAGCACCATAGGCTCAGTAGGCATTTATTGATTGATTGATTGATTGATTAAAACTTGTATTAGTAGATTGCACAGTACAGTACATATTCCGTACAATTGACCTCTAAATGGTAACACCCCAATAAGTTTTTCAACGTTAATCAATTACTTAATAAATGACCAAGTTGAGGTGATCTACCTCATATATATATATGTATATATATATATATATATATATATATATATATATATATATACAGTAAAAATTCATAGTTATTTATTTTGCCGTTTTTGTTGACATGTTAAAGGTGTTTTAATGAATATACATGCATGTTTAACATATAGATTCCTATCTTTCATGAAGACAAGAATATAAGTTGGTGTATTACCTGATTCTGATGACTTGTATTGATTGGAATCAGACAGCACAGTGCTGATAATGTCCACATTTTCAAATGGAGGAGAAAAAAAGGCCCTCTTTTCTGTCTAATACCACATGAAAATCGTTGGTTTTTGGCATCTTATTTGTCCAGCTTCTATATTCGTTTTTATACACTTTACAAGAAATACATTGGCGGCAAACTCCGTATCTTGCTAGCTTGTTTGCGCTGGCTTTCGGAGACTCTTATTTTGTTAGCGCAGGCGCGATGGAGCGGCGCTTTTATTGTGAAGACAGGAACTGTGCGATCAGTCTTTAGGCTTTTGACGGGAAGTACGGTTGAAATAAAAAGTGTCTTTTTTCCTTTACACTTTTGATTGATTGATTGATTGAAACTTTTAATAGTAGATTGAGTACATATTCCGTACAATTGACCACCAAATGGTAACACCCCAATAAGTTTTTCAACTTTTTTAGGTCGGATTCGGCGTGTGACGGTCACGTGACCGCCTGGTTTTGTTTGATTGGTCCAACGTCACCAGTGACTGCATTTGATTGGTGAAACGCAGGCATGCGTAGTTCCTACTTTGAATGCGTGTCTGACAAAATCAAAACAAACAAAGCGTGCATTAACAGATTGATAAAAAAAAAAAAAAAGTAGCGAGTAACGAGCTGATTGTAGATAAATGGAGCGGAGTAAAAGTAGCGTTTCTTCTCTATAAATATACTCAAGTAAAAGTAAAAGTATGTTGCATAAAAACTACTCTTAGAAGTACAATTTATCCCAAAAGTTACTCAAGTAGATGTAACGGAGTAAATGTAGCGCGTTACTACCCACCTCTGATTACTGGTGATGATTATGTCCATTGTTTTGTGTCATGTTATTGTTTTTTTTTATCTCAAGGTAAATTGATGGTTATAGTTTTGTAGGCTGTGAGGTATGACGAGATGTTGGGTCATTAATGAAGGTGATTACTGAGTTTTGGTTGGTTTTCTTGGAAAGTCCCAAAAGAATGATTTTATTTTATTTTGGACAATGTGTATGTTGTCTACTAAACACCATCATATAAATATGAATCAATATTGTTTTTATCTCTACTTTTCTAGCTGTATAAAATCTGGTGTAAAAGTAGCCCTGGTCAACTAAAACCAATATGGAGGAATAGCAACAAAATGAATGTTGTACTATTTGGTGTTAAAAGTGCAGACAGACGATTACAACTGTTTTAAATGTCATTATTGATCTTTGATTCCTGGATCAGTTTTGTAACATATTTCATGTGCAGCGTGGTGGTGAAGTTTACTGGAGATGTTTTGAATTTGCATGTGTGTGCGTGTGTGTGGGAGGGGGGGGCTGCGGACCTGCAGCGAAGATCAGCAATAGGTTTGTAGATGGCCCACCTGAGCGTGCCTATCTAATCACCTGTCGCTCTGTTAAAGGCAGCAGCCGGGAAGGAGGGGGAGGTTGGCGTACGAGCGAGAGCAAGAGCGACAACCGATGGCTGAAAAGCGCACAAAGGGACACTTATTGAAAAATAAATCATTGTTCAAAACCATGAAAGTAGCTGTCATGTCCGTGATTGGTGGTCCGAAGAACACGGAAGCGCAAGACTTACACAGCATGTTTTCCCCTTTTTTCCGTACTTTCTGCCACATATTGCAAACATGCATGTTGTGCTCGTCGGAGACTAAAAATTGCCCTTTGATGTGAACGTGAGCTGGGATTGTTGTTTGTTTACGTGTGTCCTATGTGTACCCCACCACTCTCCTGAAGTCAGCTGGGAGAGAGGCTCCAGCTCACAAACGAGCGGTATAGAAAATTAACGGAAACATGAAGCAGTCCAAAAATGTGCATTGTATTTGTATCACATTTTTCAGTCAATCAGTGCTCTTGAGTTATGTACGCTTTGGATACAGCCAGGGTGTGTGGTGTATGCAAAAATCTGCGTTGGATCATCAATTTTCAATCGTGTATTTAATTTACATGACCTATATTAAAACGAACCATGAATAAAATAAATGGGTGCCTATCATTTGTGAATAAATCATGTCCGTTATCATACTGTATTCATATTTATTGTTTTCTGCCTCTGCTTTATAACAAGCCTGTGACAGTGCATGCTTCCTTTTATCTTGGTGGTTATATCTGTGTTGGCCCTGCGATGAGGTGGCGACTTGTCCAGGGTGTACACCGCCTTCCGCCCGATTGTAGCTGAGATAGGCGCCAGCGCCCCCCGCGACCCCGAAAGGGAATAAGCGGTAGAAAATGGATGGATGGGTTATACTCAATTAGAATTTTGACTGTACATGCATCACTTTATTTAGACGGCTATCATAACTGCACATCATATAAAAGGCACAGCAGTATTGCAGTAAGTCAAATATCAAAAAAAGAAATGGGATTTTTTTTTTATATTGTTGTACAAGTACCGTATTTCCTTAAATTGCCGCCGGGGCGCCAATAATTTAAAACTTTTTCTCACTCCTGCGCTTACCAAAGGCATGAGGTAAAAGTAAGCATGGGCTAATTATTTTAAAACCTCTTCTCACTCCGGCACTTACCAAAGGTATGCAGTAAAAATTCGAGTGTGATGTAAGCTTGGACCTTAAATCCTGTTGAATAGCTCTTAATCTTCTTCCTTTTATGCGATTTTAAATTACCGGTATTGAAATCAGCCTCCTCCATTTTGAAAATGATGACAGGGGAAGTGTCACTCGTGACGTCACCGAGTTTGACCAGGCGGTAATACTAAGTATGCGCTAATTATTTTGGGAAGCGAGTTTGATCCGGCAGTAATTCAAGCCAGGCGCATACTATATGCCCTGCGGCAATTCAAGGAAATACGGTATTATGATCTTACTCTTAGCATAATTGAATATGTGACATTTATTTTATTTCATTCAAATGTGATTTTTTACTTGCAAGACTCAAACGCTTTACCGGTTAACGTGGAATTGCCACTGATGAATTTACATAATTACCCTCATCTGCTAAATTCTCATCGTCACATTTGCTGTGATACAGACATTTTTCTTGTGCAACTGTGTGTCACTTTAAAGATTTAAATGTTTCTGATTAATTGATGTGGACTTGCCTCAGCTCCACTGCTTGTGTGCCTGCTGTATAATTTAGATGGCTTTAAAAGCATGCCAAGTCAATTACAAGGGTTTTACGAGAAATATGATGCATTGTCTTTTACTATCTCAAGATGAGCACCTCAGCCGAGGAGCAAGAGTGAAAAAAAACACAGTCTTTTTTATTTATTTTGGATAATTCAAACACAAGCAGACACCAAATGATTTGACCAAGTGATTCAGATTTCAGAGCTGAATCTTGTAGACTGTTGGTCTACCACATTAAATATTTATCAAATATTATTTATTGTGCAGCTTCAGTCATATTTGTTTTGCCATATGTTGCATTATTTGTATCAATGTGACGTTATAAAGTTGGAGGATGCGTGTTAAAAGCTTCTTGCTTGGGTTTGGGCAGCCACCCAACACCCTTGAATTCCTGCAACTGCTCTTGGAAAGACGATTAATGATCCATTATGTCACTAATAGTGTCCTGTAATGGGTGAACATTAATGCGGTGGAATGTAAGAGAATAGACTTGTGATGGGGCACAAGTAGGGGATTCTATTTTTTTTACTTTTCATTGCCATGCAAGTTTTATAGTGTTTTATTGCTGTGGATTTTACATTGCATGTTTTTTCACATTTTAGAATTTGATTGTATTTTTAATTGCATGTTTTTCTATTTTAGAATTTGATTGTCCTTTTAATTGTATGTTTTACTTCATGTCAACTTTGCTGGCATTTTAAGACATTGCCCCTTTTAGCTGGTTCCCCTTACTAACCACAGTGCCCAATCCAACGCCACAGGAAATTGGACACACCTTTGGAACTTTCGGACTCCGCACGTTTAAAAAGAGCGACAGGAGGAAGAAGAGAGGAGGGTCGAGAGAGGTTGGAGCAGGGTGAGAAAAGCAGGTTTCGAGAGGGAGGGTTGACAGAGAGGAAAACGACAGGCTTTGCCAGGAGGAGAGGGGACGGCAGGTTCTGGCCGGGACGGGGAAGAATCTACAGGCTTTGCCGAGAGCGACCGGGTAGACGCATGCAGGCTGGGAAGGAATCCCCGAACCACACAGTAGACCCCGCAGGCTACCGGAACAAACCCCAAAACGTCCACAACAGGCAGGGGCAGAGGAAACTCTGCAGCCCAAGTAAGTGCCGTGTGTTGTGGATCTGTGGGGACACCCAACTGTCTTTGGCTGTGGGCTTGCTGGCTCGTGCGTCGTACGCTGGCTGTGTGGTTCTGTGGACAGGGGGCGATTTGGACCCAGGGACCTGCGGAGCCCCCCGGCGTGACCAGGAGGCGGAACGGGACGGGTACGGCCATGTAGGTCCAGCGAGTGACCGGAGACTGGCGAGGAGAGTGGGCGTACCCAATACGTTGATGCGGAACTACAGCAAAGGCAGGGGAAACTCTGCCTTGCGTGTAAGTGTGACGTCAGCCCGGATAGCGTCTCCGTGGTTTTACTTGATTTTATCCCCGTGGCCTGCCTCCCTTCTAATTTTGTGTCAACGGCACAGGAAATTGGACACACCTGTGGAGCTTTAGGAGTGCCCACGTTTAAAAAGAGCGACAGGAGGAAGAAGAGAGGAGGGTCGAGAGAGGTTGGAGCAGGGTGAGAAAAGCAGGTTCGAGAGGGTGGGTCGACAGAGAGGAAAACGACAGGAGAGGGGACGGCAGGTTTTGGCCGGGACGGGGAAGAATCTACAGGCTTTGCCGAGAGCGACCGGGTAGACGCATGCAGGCTGGGAAGGAATCCCCGAACCACACAGTAGACCCCGCAGGCTACCGGAACGAACCCCAAAACGTCCACAACAGGCAGGGGCAGAGGAAACTCTGCAGCCCAAGTAAGTGCCGTGTGTTGTGGATCTGTGGGGACACCCAACTGCCTTTGGCTGTGGGCTTGCTGGCTCGTGCGTCGTACGCTGGCTGTGTGGTTCTGTGGACAGGGGGCGATTTGGACCCAGGGACCTGCGGCGACCCTCGGCGCGACCAGGAGGCGGAGCGGGACGGGTACGTCCACGTATGTCCCGCGAGTGACCGGAGACTGGCGAGGAGAGTGGGCGTAACCAATACGTTGACGCGGAACTCCAGCAAAGGCAGGAGAAACTCTGCCTTGCGTGTAAGTGTGACGTCAGCCCGGATAGCGTGTCCGTGGTTTTACTTGATTTTATCCCCGTGGCCTGCCTCCCTTTTAATTTTGTGTGCAGGATGACACCGTGGAATTGGGCGCAGCCAAGCCATGGACCCACACGTCTGACTGTACCCTCGCCCATCACATTCGTTACCATTTTGGTATTTTAGTGTCGACAGCGTGACTGGTTTTAATTGTATTTTAATAAATTGTGAACCAGTATATTCATCTTTCCTTATTTTGGGACAGCTGCTCTCACTACATTGGGTTCTAAATAGTTATATTGGTTTTAAGCAATAATTTTTGGGGGTTTTAATATTTTTACCACTCAGGACCATTACAGCCTACCTAAAACAGGGTCCTAAACAAGATTTTATTTGTGGCCACCGCCCCACTCTAAACTTAACATCTGTCACTATCGGCTTTGCCGGACTAGGACCCCAACGCAGAGAAAAAAATAATAAGACTAATAACAAAAAGTGCACTCTCAAAGGAGTTAAGAAACATAATTAGGGCTACACACAAAAGGTGTGAAAAAAGAGAAAACGCACACAAAAGTTGTGGGGAGGAAAAAGTTAACACTACACAGCAGCGTTGGGACAGAACCACAGCCACCTACTCAGTGGCCTAGCGGTTAGAGTGTCCGCCCTGAGATCGGTAGGTTGTAAGTTCAAACCCCGACCGAGTCATACCAAAGACTATAAAAATGGGACCCATTGCCTCCCTGCTTGGCACTCAGCATCAAGGGTTGGAATTGGGGGTTAATATAAATGATTCCCGGGCGCGGCACCGCTGCTGCCCACTGCTCCCCTCACCTCCCAGGGGGTGATCAAGGGGATGGGTCAAATGCAGAGTACACATTTCACCACACCTAGTGTGTGTGAAAATCCTTGGTACTTTAACTTTTTAGAAAACGAGAAGCGTGAGTGGAGACAAAGCAGAGGCGATAAACACGACTGGAAGGTTGAACCATCAGGAATCTACTGCCGGCGCGGGAATGTACTGGTGAGCTTAAGTAGTCAGAAGAAAATGGGATTCCTACATTTAGTGAGGCTAAAAACAGAGTTCACCTCACACCAGGATGAGAGGATAGCCTTGGACATGTGTCCCCACTGCAGGACTTTAGATCTCAGTTCATTAGGTACAAATACCTTGCCTGCAGAAACATTGTCGGGGACCTTGGTCTTGGAGGCGGCAACGGACACTTTTCTCTACATCTCCTATTGGAGTGTTTCTATCACATGAGCCACAGGTATAATGGTCTCCGGAGCGGCAGGACTATAAACTCTGGAGAGTGCATCCGGCTTGGTGTTTCAGGAGCCGGGTCTGTAGGTGATAGAGAAGTTGATGCAAACAGTGACCAACGTGGTTGGCGGGAGTTAAGTCTTTGAGCAGTCCTTTTATATGCCAGGTTTTTATGATCTGTGACGACCAGCAATGACGTGGCAACCGCCTACAACTGTAGCCTCTTTCTGTAGTGCGAGTACAATAGCCAGCAGCTCTCTATTTCCTACATCATTGTTTTTTTAGCCACTGTGAGGCAATGTAAGGAGAAAGCACAAGGGTGAAGCCTGTGGTCGACCAGGGAAAGCTGGGACAGTACTGCTCCAACTCTTGTATCCAATGTATCAACCTCGACAAAAAATTGTAAAGCAGGATCATCGTGTTTAGGATTGGTGCTTAAGTAAACATTTGTTTTAGCAAAGAAAAGGCTTCTTGGGTCCACTGGAAAGTTGCCTTAATGGATGTGAGCCTTGTCAAGGGTTCAGCTTGTGGATAAACCGCCTATAGAAGTTGGCAAAACCCAAGAACCTTTGCAAGTGCTTCATTGATATTGAAGATGGCCACTTGACTACTGGCTGCATTTTGGCAGGATCAGGTTTCAGATGGCCCTTCTCTACGATGAACCCCAGAAACGACGAATATGTCGAGTGAAATTTGCACATCTTAGTCTTGACATATCTGGGTGAGGCTGGACATCCTGGCAGTTCCAATCATGTTTCTGTCACAAGGTCTGTGGTGGACCATGCCAGTTAGAGCATAGCGACATACTCTACACAAGAGCAGAGATAGACAAACCTATCATCTGGTCAGTCGCTGCACCGAGTCGTGGAATCAGTCTGTCTCGGCCTGGCCTTGCCCCTGAGAAACCTCGATTTGCAATGTTTGTGCTGTTAGTCCCACAAAAGCTAGCAGTACTTGAAACCTCTTGCAAGCAGTTTTCAGGAGAAATAGTTATTGACATATAGTCTATTCTCCAATAACCGCTGTACGACGAGACGCACGTGGCAGACATGTTTTTGGAGATTTCTGGAAAAGATAAGAGTGTCATCAAGGTACACAAAACAGAATTGATTGATCATGTCCCTAAGGACATTGTTAATTATATTTTGGAAAACCGTGGGCGCATTAGTGAGGACAAAAGGCGTAACTAAACATTCTAAATGCCCCATAGAGATGTTAAAACAGGTCTTCCACTGCTCCCCATCTTTAGTTCTTACGGGGTGATAAGCGTGGTCTAAGTCTGATTTCATGAACACAGCAGCAGAAGATAATGAATTAAATGCCGAATCCGCAAAGGATAGCTACTATTCACAGTTATGTAGTTTATACCACAATTTTTAATCAGGGCTGCAACAATATATCTTTTTTCTCAACGGAAAAAAAACAGCCCTCAATGGAGAGAAAGAGAGGTAAATTAAACCGGGTGCAAGAGACCAGCAAATATAGTTACTTGATGAAGACTGTTCCAGACTTGACACATTATATTCTTGGCACAGGTAACGATGCCCCCAGGAAGGGTTTAATGAAACAGTCGTGAGGATCGTGTGGCGGAAGGGCCTGAGCTTGGTCTTTACTAAATATCTGTTTGAGGTCATGATATTCGTCGAATACCCCCGACAGATTAATGGTCTCATTAACATGGCTAGGAGTGGAAAACGAGGGAACAGCGGGATGCCAAAAAATTGTGCTCCAATTCAAAATGGTGGTTTTACCCCAATCAGTACTGGGATTTTGCAGTTTCATCCATGAGAGACCTAATACGATGGGTGTCAACTGACATGGAAGAATAAAGAAGCATTAGCTGTAAAGCTAGTCTCTTTTTCGGTGCATCACCCTCGCCAGTCAACAACCGTCTAAAGACCGACCGTCTAAAGAACGGACTTTCTTAGGGAAGCAGAGTTTAATTTTAGTTATCTTATGCAAGTCCACAAAGTTCGAGTCCATAAAGCAATCCTAAGCCAACGAGTCAATAAATGCAACAATCTTGACACATTTTCCTCCCCAGACAGTCTCTGAAAGTTCAAGTCTCTTTTTCCAGGTCTAGGAGCCTGCGGGTACTCACACAATCCATTAGTAGAATGTTGTTTGTTGATACCCGCAGGAAGAGAGTAGGAAAATTTTAAGGAGCGGGAGGTGCGAGTACTGTCTTTCTGGGAGGAGGAATGGAACAGTTGGAACTATGGGGGTTTGGGCTTTCACAGTAATCACAGAGGCGTAATTCGCTCCGCAGTGGTGACTTGTTCTACAAGCTGGATTGGCACCTCACTAGCGTCCTTAGGCTGACGAGTGGAGGTTTACAGGTTCGATTCTGCCGCTGTCGATAGCGCTCCGTTCGGCGGAGAGGTAAGGTATTGGTTATCCTTCTTAGTGCCTTCTCTATTGCACTCACTAATTCCGTCGTCAAGACAAATGGCTAAGTTAAAGGGGAACATTATCACCAGACCTATGTAAGAGTCAATATATACCTTGATGTTGCAGAAAAAAAGACCATCTATGTTTTTAACCGATTTCCGAACTCTAAATGGGTTAATTTTTTGTGAATTAAACGCCTTTCTATTTATCGCTCTCAGAGCGACGACGTCAGAACGTGACGTCACCTGGGTAATAAAGCCGCCATTTTCTCAAATTACAAACACCGCGTCTCAGCTCTGTTATTTTCCGTTTTATCGACTATATCCTGGAACCTTGGAGACATCATGCCTCGCCGGTGTGTTGTCGGAGGGTGTAACAACACTAACAGTGAGGGATTCAAGTTGCACCACTGGCCCAAAGATGCGAAAGTGGCGAGGAATTTGTACGAAATTTGTTCAAAATACGAGAGTGTGGGGGAAGCCGATGAAATGGTCAGTCGTTTGTTCCGCACACTTTACCGACGAAAGCTATGCTACTACAGAGATGGCAAGATTGTGTGGATATCCTGCGACACTCAAAGCAGATGCATTTCCAACGATAAAGTCAAAGAAATCTGCCGCCAGTGTTGTGATCCGGAAGCCGGATCACACATCTCTAGCATGTTTATGTCCTTTTTGTATTGTCCTACTATGTTTTGATCATGTTTTGGACTCTACCGATCCCGTTTGTTAGCGCACTTCCTAATTTACATTCATCACCATGACAACTTAATTTGCTCCTCCTGCACGCTCCGTCCACACACCGGTTTGTTATTACGTTCTCTGTATTTAAACCCACCTGTTACCTTAGTTCAGTCTGGCTGTTACGTCTGCTCACGCAACAAGTTACGATTGTTATTCCTCATTGCTTCACTTTGCTAAGTTTCAGCTTAGCTTTCCGCGCGCTCGGCTCGCGTTGCTTATGGATTTTTGAACTCTACCCTTGCTACAAGTAGCATTTAGCTTTCCGTGCGGTGGCACGCCTTTTCTTTTCCTTTGTCAAGTGTTTTGTTGTGTTTTATTATTAAATCTGGTTCCTATTTCCACTCCTGCTTGCTCCCGTCTTTGGCATCTTGGGGCCGACACCTCCGCGCATCACAATGCGCCCACCAAATCGTGACAGCCAGATCCCCTTTGAATGTGTCGTAGTGTCTGCACATTTTACCGGCGATGCTAAGGCAGACATGGCACAGAAATGTATGGATACTGTAACCTGAAGATGCATTTCCAACGATAAAGTCAACTGAATCACAAAGGTGAATTTTGTTGATGTTGTTGACTTATGTGTTAATCAGACATATTTGGTCACGGCATGACTGCCAACTAATTGATGCTAAAATGCTACTTAGGCTAGCTGTATGTACATTTGAAACTATATTTACATCCAGCGTTTCCCTCCACCCACATTTAATGCCAAACAAACACTTACCAATCGATTGATTTAAGTTGATCCAGTGTCACAAGATGCGAAACTTCCGATCGTTGGTCTGCACATTTTACCCGCGATGCTAAGGCAAACATGGCGTCAATAGCTATTCGCTCAATAGCTTCAGTTTCTTCTTCAATTTCGTTTTCGCTATCGGCCTCCATACTCCAACCATCCGTTTCAATACATGCGTAATCTGTTGAATCGCTTTAGCCGCTGAAATCCGAGTACGAATCCGAGCTAATGTCACTATATCTTGCTGTGCTATCCGTATTGGCATCACTGCATGACGTCACAGGAAAATGGACGATGGCTTCACAGATATCGAAAATCAGGCACTTTAAAGCTTTTTTTAGGGATATTCTGGGATGGGTAAAATTTTGAAAAAAACTTCAAAAAATAAAATAAGCCAATGGTAACTGATTTTTATTGGTTTTAACCCTTCTGAAATTGTGATAATGTTCCCCTTTAATGTGTGTGACAAGGGTGGTAGTTTTATCAAGTGTTGCAAGTTTGTACTTGATTTGATGATTTAATCCCTTGCAAAAATTGCTGCATAAACCAGTGTAACCGTATCTGCTCTCTGCAGCTAAAATACTGAAGTCTATGGAGTTTGCGGTCACAGAGAGCTTTCCTTGCTTAAAGTCCAGCAGGCGACTGCCTGCTTCTCTGCCCTGCAGGAGATGATCGAACACCTTCGTCATTTATTTCCTAAACAAGGTAGTGCCGTGCGCAAAGCGGGAACATTTTTACTAACCGCCAAGGCTCAGGTGTGGCTTTGTCAGATTAGAGGCTCATGGCAGGCTATTCCTTACCAGTAATAGTCCAGGCGGCTGGTCAAAAACTAATGAGCAAACGATGGAGGAACTGCTCGCAGGAACAAGACTCACCGGTGAAACTCTCCGAGGTGTGGGAGGACGAGCTGCTGAAGGAGGCGGGAAGGTTCCCATCCCGGTGTGACCTCCTTCCAGGTGACTCTCAGTGCACGTCTGATCAACACGCTGGCAAAAGGTGCCGGCATTGGCAGACAGCGTGTGGAAGGCGGCAGTCAAATCAGGCAGCAGCTGGTCGTGATAATCGAGATTCTGTCCAAAGCCAGTTAGCGCAGAGTGGATGTGTATTTTGTCTCTCTGCGTGGTCCATATTGGCCTTCAGATTTGTCATGATCAGCAAAAATAAATAATAAGAATAATACCAAAAAGTACACTCAAATAGGAGTGAGGAACAATAACTAAGGATGCACACTAAAGCTGTACAAACAAACAAACAGAAAACACACACAAAAGGTGTGGAGAGGAAAGCGTTAACACTCCACAGTCGTGCCGGGGCAGAGCCACAGGAAATGAGAAGCGTGAGCGGAGCCAAAGCAGAGGAGATGAACACGACTGGAAGGGCGAACCATCAGGAATCTACTGGCACCAAGTGAATGGCCTGGAGAGCCTAAGTAGTCAGGGGGAATTGGGAATCAGGTGCTGCCCCGCGACCAAGAAACTAAACACTTCAGCGAAAAGCTGCCGGATCATGAAAACGCCACAGCCTCAAATACACACATACAAATTATTAACCTAATTTGGTTGAAACTATCTTTTCATAACAGATGTAATTTGCAAGGTTCCCTTTATTTCATAGTGTTGCCTCACATATTATCATTGGAGAATAATATTAATATGTTATCATTGTTAGTGCATCAACCGGGAGTTACTTCTCCTGTGGATTTAAAAACTAGTGAAGTCTGTTTCAAACGTTAATCAACTTTAACTGAACACACTACAATTATGTGTATGAGATCCAAAAGTGAAACTTTAATATCATTGTGTCCATTGCAGCCACAAATAGACTTATATATTCATATTTCATATTTTAAAATTTCTCCCACCTATCAAATATTGGTGTTGTGTGTGATTGCATAAAGGTGAGCTTTGATGACTTTATGGCGTCTGTGTTGAGTGAACACAACAATGAATCAATCAATCAATGTTTACTTATATAGCCCTAAATCACTAGTGTCTCAAAGGGCTGCACAAACCACTACGACATCCTCGGTAGGCCCACATAAGGGCAAGGAAAACTCACACCCAGTGGGACATCGGTGTCAATAATGACCCAGTGGGACGTCGGTGACAATAATGACTATGAGAACCTTGGAGAGGAGGAAAGCAATGGATGTCGAGCGGGTCTAACATGATACTGTGAAAGTTCAATCCACAATGGATCCAACACAGTCGCGAGAGTCCAGTCCAAAGCGGATCCAACACAGCAGCGAGAGTCCCGTTCACAGCGGAGCCAGCAGGAAACCATCCCAAGCGGAGGCGGATCAGCAGCGCAGAGATGTCCCCAGCCGATACACAGGCAAGCAGTACATGGCCACCGGATCGGACCGGACCCCCTCCACAAGGGAGAGTGGTACATAGAAGAAAAAGAAAAGAAACGGCAGATCAACTGGTCTAAAAAGGATGAAGTGTTCCATCATCTCTTTGCTGCTACCAGGAGGACATTTTGCATTTTATAAGCGGCGTGTAGGTTGGTACATATTTCTTATTTCATTCAAACGTTCTTTTGATTGATTTTTTCCAAACATTTATGATGTCGTATGTGGTAACTGACGGGTTTAAATTAAATAGATAGATAGATAGATAGATAGATAGATAGATAGATAGATAGATAGATAGATAGATAGTACTTTATTGATTCCTTCAGGGTAGTTCCCTCGGGAAAATAAACATTCCAGCAACAGTGTACAGAATTGAGACTGAATTTAAAAAGTAAAAAGTAAATAATGGGGGTATAAATGGAAACAAAATAGAAAATATTACAATAAGAATAAAAATAAAAAGCAACAATGAGAATAAAAATATAACAGTGAAATAAGAATATAACAAGAGAAACTATGCAGTAGTGACTATGTAAAATTACGAGTATCCGTTGTTTGTTGGTCGGGATTATGTTTTTGTTATTTTCTGTTGTTTTGAACTCCATTACTTCCTGATTTTGGTGCACTCTTGTTTGTCTTGGTTGCAATGGTGCCATATGATTTTCACCTGCCGCTGGTGTTCGGACGCTCACCTGGCTCTAATCAAGGCGACATTGCCCCTTCCATGCTTAGTTCACGTTGCTCTATTCAAGGCATAGATTCATGCTCTGTATTGTTTGTCTCATGCCTTGCCAAGTAAGTTTTGTTTATTTGTGCCACAGTTAGCAAGTTTTATTTTATGTCCATAGTTTCTGTCTAAGTGTTAGTTTTGGTATCCTGCGTTAAGTTTGGCCTTTGCCTTGTGCGCCCTTTTTATTTTCACTTTTGAGTCAGATAATTAAATAATGTTCCTACCTTCACGTCTGGTCCAGAGTAGTCCGTTTGCATCCTGGGAGAACAAACCCCGCAGCAACCTGTGACCCCCACTTGTCATTTCAGTTGTTTTAATATCTGTGAATTTTAATAAGTGCGATGTGCATAAATAGATCAATACAATAACATCTTTACAAAAACCCAGGCCATATGTGGCCCCAGTAGTGGTTGTGGCCCTTAACAACGATCAGATCTTTATGCCACGAGCCTGCCTTGACCTCAGACCATAAATCAGAAGAAAATGAAAGATGATTTCATGTTAAGATGTTTTATTTAAATGTTCAATTAACAGAATTAGGACAAAAAGAACATTGGAAGTTAAATAATAACATACCATTACAAAGTACTTTAAATGGACTAAAATATCAAGTTGATTATTTCATAAAGGTCACCTCAGGGTTGAGAGATCAGGTTACAGAAAACAATGCAATTATTCTTTTTTTTTTTTTTTTGCAATTACGCTATCTCGTGCCAATTGTGCACTTGTAATCCACTGAGAAGTAGTAAGTTTAAGAGGAAATGGGAGATCCGGCACATGCACCCTGTGTTTTGCTGTTGGGAAGCGAGCTGGGAGGGAGTGTTTTACTCGGAGGGCAGGGCAGTCAGACAAGATTAGGGTACACAGTAAGACAGGATGAGAAGTCATTGAATTGGCTCCTTGCAGAGGACGATTTCTAGCTCGCCGCGATAGAGCTTCCCTCCATCAGACAGGCTCATGATGCTCTGCTTGTAACCAGACAGGTTCTTCAAGTCCGCTTCCTTGGGGTACACAAAGGGGGTAAAAAGGGGCATATTTGAGTCAAGGAAGTTGATCAACTCGAGACATGAGTCAAGAAGAAACATTACACACAACCCAGAGAGTCGGAAGAGAGAATCTGTTCGTTTAGATTTTTTCTTTGACATTAGCACCTATCTTTATTGCTCTTTATAACCAAATGTTGAACTATTGTCGTCCCTCGTTTTCGCGGTTAATTGGTTTGATGGAGAATTTTTGCAAAGTAAAAATTCTTATTTGTAAATGTAATATTTATTTAATAACGACTTTCTAAGTAAATTATTTTAAGCATATTTGGAGCCATTTTGATATAAATTAACACCCTCATATCCATCCATCCATCCATCCATCCATCATCTTCCGCTTATCCGAGGTCGGGTCGCGGGGGCAGCAGCCTAAGTTGGGAAGCCCAGACTTCCCTCTCCCCAGCCACTTCGTCTAGCTCTTCCCGGGGGATCCCGAGGTGTTCCCAGGCCAGCCGGGAGACATAGTCTTCCCAACGTGTCCTGGGTCTTCCCCGTGGCCTCGTTGGACGTGCCCTAAACACCTCCCTAGGGAGGCGTCCTGACCAGATGCCCGAGCCACCTCATCTGGCTCCTCTCGATGTGGAGGAGCAGCGGATTTACGTTGAGCTCCTCCCGGATGGTAGAGCTTCTCACCCTATCTCTAAGGGAGAGCCCCGCCACCCGGCGGAGGAAACTCATTTCGGCCGCTTGTACCCGTGATCTTATGCTTTCGGTCATGACCCAAAGCTCATGACCATAGGTGAGGATGGGAACGTAGATCGACCGGTAAATTGAGAGCTTTGCCCTCCGGCTCAGCTCCTTCTTCACCACAACGGATCGATACAACGTCCGCATTACTCACCTGTAAAATTGTTAAGACACACATCCAGACACATAGTTCCTAAACAGTCACGAAACATGTGAAAATACATAAAGTTGTTTGAAAATAACGATGATGATCTGCTGTACACTACATAACAGCATCTGAGATTTGTTATTTTAGGTTCATTTATATGCTTGGAAATGCTTAATTTTTTGCAGCATCGCGTGGACATCGGGGGCGGTACCTCTGGATTGGCAGACCGGGGTGGTGGTTCCTCTCTTTAAGAAGGGGGACCGGAGGGTGTGTTCCAACTATCGTGGGATCACACTCCTCAGCCTTCCCGGTAAGGTTTATTCAGGTGTACTGGAGAGGAGGCTACGTCGGATAGTCGAACCTCGGATTCAGGAGGAACAGTGTGGTTTTCGTCCTGGTCGTGGAACTGTGGACCAGCTCTATACTCTCGGCAGGGTTCTTGAGGGTGCATGGGAGTTTGCCCAACCAGTCTACATGTGCTTTGTGGACTTGGAGAAGGCATTCGACCGTGTCCCTCGGGAAGTCCTGTGGGGAGTGCTCAGAGAGTATGGGGTATCGGACTGTCTTATTGTGGCGGTCCGCTCCCTGTACGATCAGTGCCAGAGCTTGGTCCGCATTGCTGGCAGTAAGTCGAACACATTTCCAGTGAGGGTTGGACTCCGCCAAGGCTGTCCTTTGTCACCGATTCTGTTCATAACTTTTATGGACAGAATTTCTAGGCGCAGTCAAGGCGTTGAGGGGGTTCCGGTTTGGTAACCGCAGGATTAGGTCTCTGCTTTTTGCAGATGATGTGGTCCTGATGGCTTCATCTGACCGGGATCTTCAGCTCTCGCTGGATCGGTTCGCAGCCGAGTGTGAAGCGACCGGAATGAGAATCAGCACCTCCAAGTCCGAGTCCATGGTTCTCGCCCGGAAAAGGGCGGAGTGCCATCACCGGGCTGGGGAGGAGACCCTGCCCCAAGTGGAGGAGTTCAAGTACCTAGGAGTCTTGTTCACGAGTGAGGGAAGAGTGGATCGTGAGATCGACAGGCGGATCGGTGCGGCGTCTTCAGTAATGCGGACGTTGTACCGATCCGTTGTGGTGAAGAAGGAGCTGAGCCGGAAGGCAAAGCTCTCAATTTACCGGTCGATCTACGTTCCCATCCTCACCTATGGTCATGAGCTTTGGGTCATGACCGAAAGGATAAGATCACGGGTACAAGCGGCCGAAATGAGTTTCCTCCGCCGTGTGGCGGGGCTCTCCCTTAGAGATAGGGTGAGAAGCTCTGCCATCCGGGAGGAACTCAAAGTAAAGCCGCTGCTCCTCCACATCGAGAGGAGCCAGATGAGGTGGTTCGGGCATCTGGTCAGGATGCCACCCGAACGCCTCCCTAGGGAGGTGTTTAGGGCACGTCCAACCGGTAGGAGGCCACGGGGAAGACCCAGGACACGTTGGGAAGACTATGTCTCCCGGCTGGCCTGGGAACGCCTCGGGATCCCCCGGGAAGAGCTAGACGAAGTGGCTGGGGAGAGGGAAGTCTGGGCTTCCCTGCTTAGGCTGTTGCCCCCGCGACCCGACCTCGGATAAGCGGAAGATGATGGATGGATGGATGGATGGAAATGCTTAATTTAGGCCAAAAATAAGTAAAATTTGTTTGAGTATGTATATTCGTTACATATAATAGACATAGTCAAATGTAAAACACAGAAAAACCGTGACATGTTTTTTTTTTTTAAATTGATAAATATGAAGCCGCAAAATTAGAAGCGCGAAGTGGCGAAGCACCACTGTAATATACAGTATACATACAAAATGTAAACAATAATCAAATATCGAGTATAAGTAAGTTATTGGTAATAAAACCTACGAGTCCAACAATACAAATATTGTTGCTTTGTGTAATTGTATAAATATATAATTTTTTTATGACTTCTTTATTATTAAGAATTGTTATGGGAAATACAAGTATATAATAAAAAAAGTCTTGTAGTAATGGTTTAGGTTATTTTAGACGTACTTAACGAAGTTGGAAAAACAACATTACATGTAAACTTGCATAATTCAAAATGACCGAAAAGGAATAGAGAAATCTAACACCTTCTTCAAAAATGACTAATAGTTTGTCCATTTCTAGTGTACAAATATACCACATTACCATTTTTGTAAGGGAAAAACAATACAAAATGTGTAAGTTAAGACAACAAATCCATAATTATGAATAGGGACGGCGTGGCGCAGTGGGGAGAGTGGCCGTGCGCAACCCGAGGGTCACTGGTTCAAATCCCACCTAGAACCAACCTCGTCACGTCCGTTGTGTCCTGAGCAAGACACTTCACCCTTGCTCCTGATGGGTGCTGGTTGGCGCCTTGCATGGCAGCTCCCTCCATCAGTGTGTGAATGTGTGTGTGAATGGGTAAATGTGGAAGTAGTGTCAAAGCGCTTTGAGTACCTTGAAGGTAGAAAAGCGCTATACAAGTACAACCCATTTATCATTTATAATAAATAAATGCATAATATGGAACAAATAATACCTTTTAAAAAATTATAACAACAACTGGTACTTATAATTTTTGTAAGTTAACACAACAAATCCATAATTATGAATAAATAAATGCATAATATGGAACAAATACTACCTTTTAAAAAATTATAAGTACCAGTTGTTGTTATAATTTTTTTAAAAGGTATTATTTGTTCCATATTATGCATTTATTTATTCATAATTATGGATTTGTTGTGTTAACTTACAAAAATTATAAGTACCAGTTGTTGTTATAATTTTTTAAAAGGTATTATTTGTTCCATATTATGCATTTATTTATTCATAATTATGGATTTGTTGTGTTAACTTACAAAAATTATAAGTACCAGTTGTTGTTATAATTTTTTAAAAGGAATTATTTGTTCCATATTATGCATTTATTTATTATAAATGATAAATGGGTTGTACTTGTATAGCGCTTTTCTACCTTCAAGGTACAATAAATAAATGCATAATATGGAACAAATAATACCTTTTAAAAAATCATAAGTACCAGTTGTTGTTATAATTTTTTTAAAAGGTATTATTTGTTCCATATTATGCATTTATTTATTCATAATTATGGATTTGTTGTGTTAACTTACACATTTTGTATTGTTTTTCGTTTACAAAATGGTAATGTGGTATATTTGTACACTAGAAATGGACAAATATACAAGTTGTTGTTTGTTTTGTTTGATTTAAGCTAAAAATATTTTGTTATCTGTGAATTTCATTAAACTTCAAAAATGTTTAAAATTCCAGGAAGAAAATTAATCATTACAAAAAAATACTGATTAAAAGAAGGAAACTTCATGTTGAGATGGAGACGTTGATATTCGGCTTGAGACGATCATGCAGGATTTCATTGACTATTTTATTGATATCTATTCCACCCCTGATTTTTAAACTGCAGTAAACAAACATGTGTTTGTCTTTTGCGATGTTTACATGAAATGTAGCTGAGAAAGCAGACAAAGCTGTGTAGAACGCAAAACCCAACAAAAACACATGCAGGCTTCGGAAGTGATGTTGCTGAAGTCGTAAGCAAAGCTCTCGTCTCACCGTCTTGTTTGTCTGGCAAAGGTCTCGCAGCAGAGCATCCAATTCCTGCTCATCAATGTAGCCATTCCCGTCCTGCAACAAGTCAGCAGAAACACATGGGCGACTTTGTTGTTCAAACAAGCTCCAGATTAAGTTTAAGAAAAAAAATCGCCAGTGAGGGGTTTTTGTGTTCCTTTTTTCAATTAAATATTCCACTACTTCTGTCAATAAGTAGTTTAATGCGTCTTCATTTTGTTTTGAGTATTCTCGATATAAAAACATTAATTTCAATGTATTCCTTAATTTAGCAGCATGTTCTTGTGTGTTTTTCAGTAATGACTAAAATGTTTCATAATAGATATTGAGAAAATGTATATTGCAAAATACAAACCCCAAAACCCGTGAAGTTGGCATGTTGTGTAAATGATAAATAAAAACAAAATACAATGATTTATAATTCCTTTTCAAATTATACTCAATTGAATAGACTGTAAAGACAAGATACTTAACGTTCGAACTGGAAAACTTTTATTAGCTCATCTGGAATTTGATGCCTGCAAGATCTTTTAAAAAAGTTCACACAAGTAGCAAAAATGACTGAGAAAGTTGAGGAATGCTCGTCAAACACTTATTTGGAACATCCCACAGGTGAGCAGGTTGATTGGGAAAAGGTGGGTGTCATGATTGGGTATAAAAGCAGCTTCCTTGAAATGCTCAGTCATTCACAAAAAAGTATAGGGCGAGGGTCACCACTTTGTGAACAAATGCATGAGCAAATTGTCGAACTTTTCAAGAACAACATTTCTCAACCAGCTATTGCAAGGAGTTTAGCCATTTCACCATCTACAATCCGTAATATCATAAAAAGTTTCGGAGAATCTGGAGAAATCACAGCACGTATTACGGACCTTCGATCCCTCAGGCGGTACTACATCAAAAAGCGACATCAGTGTGTAAAAGATATCACCACATGGGCTCAGGACCACTTCAGAAAAAACACTTTCAGTAACTACAGTCTGTCCCTACATCTGTAAGTGAAAGTTAAAACTCTAGTATGCAAAGCAGAAGCCATTTATCAACAACACCCAGAAACGCTGCCGGCTTTGGTGGGCCTGAGCTCATCTAAGATGGACTGATGCAAAGTGGAAAAGTGTTCTGTGGTCTGACGAGTCCACATTTCAAGTTGTTTTTGAAAACTGTGGGAGTGGTGTCCTCCAGACCAAAGAGGAAAAGAACAATCCAGATTTTTATAGGCGCAAAGTTCAAAAGCCAGCATCTGTGATGGTATGAGGATGTGTTATTGCCCAAGGCATGGGTAACTTACACACCATGAATGCTGAAAGGTACATACAGGATTCGGAGCAACATATGTTGCCATTCAAGCAACGTTATCATGGACGCCCCTGCTTATTTCAGCAAGACAATGTGAAGCCACATGTTACAACAGCGGGGCTTTATAGTAAAAGAGTGCGGGTACTAGACTGGCCTGCCTGTAAGTCCAGACCTGTCTCCCATTGAAAATGTGTGGCGCAACATAAAGCCTAAAATACCACAATGGAGACCCAAGAATGAGAAAGAATTCCACCTGAAAAGATTCAAAAATTGTTCCAAAACGTTTACTGAGTGTTGTTAAAAGGAAAGGATTATGTAACACAGTGGCAAAAATGCCCCTGTGCCAACTTTTTTGCAATGTGTTGCTGCCATAAAATTCTAAGTTAATGATTATTTGCGAAATAAAGTTAAGTTTCTCAGTTCGAACATTAAATATCTTGTCTTTGCAGTCTACAAAAGACATAATAAAAGCAGCTTTCACATAGGAGGTATTTAATAGTAATATATTTTCAAAATAAAAAAAAACATAAAAAAAAACAAAAAACGCCAGCAGACACCAAAACGTCTTAATTGAATTTCTGTTTTAATCAGCCTTATAAGTCATTCAGCAGAAATATAATTATAAAATAAAATTGCTGAACAGACTATATGGCTAATATTTTTATTTCAGACGTCCTCAAAAATGTTGGACAGAGGATTCTCGTCTGTCCATTGTCTGTCTTTGCAGCGCAAGCACTGACCCTGACTGACAACAATACATATACGTAACGATAACTAGAGATAAAAAATGAATACCAAAAAATGGAGGGGATGAAAGAGAAGCAGCCTACATTAACCTTGTAGATTGTTATAGTATTATTGTGCTAAATAAAACACCAAATAGTGCTTGCAAAACTGTGATGGGTGTTGATAAATTCATAATTTAAGTCTCACCTTAAAACTCATCTGTATACTCTAGCCTTTAAATAGACCTCCTTTTTAGACCAGTTGATCTGCCGCTTCTTTTCTTTCTCCTATGTCCCCCCCTCCCTTGTGGAGGGGGTCCGGTCCGATGACCATGGATGAAGTACTGGCTGTCCAGAGTCAAGACCCAGGATGGACCGCTCGCCTGTATCGGTTGGGGACATCTCTACGCTGCTGATCCGCTTGAGATGGTTTCCTGTGGACGGGACTCTCGCTGCTGTCTTGGATCCGCTTGAACTGAACTCTCGCGGCTGTGTTGGAGCCACTATGGATTGAACTTTCACAGTATCATGTTAGACCCGCTCGACATCCATTGCTTTCGGTCCCCTAGAGGGGGGGGGTTGCCCACATCTGAGGTCCTCTCCAAGGTTTCTCATAGTCAGCATTGTCACTGGCGTCCCACTGGATGTGAATTCTCCCTGCCCTCTGGGTGTGAGTTTTCCTTGCCCTTTTGTGGGTTCTTCCGAGGATGTTGTAGTCGTAATGATTTGTGCAGTCCTTTGAGACATTTGTGATTTGGGGCTATATAAATAAACATTGATTGATTGATTGAATGATTATCTGCATTTTCTGCACCATTACTGTGGGCGTTTTGAGTATCAACATATACTTTGCGTATTAATAAACTTAAATCAGGCCCTAAGTGTATTATTGAGTATGAGTGACTGCTACATTACAGAAGCAGGGTAATACTTAACATCTCTTTGTACAAATTGCCCTAAGGATTTTCTCCCCAAAAAAAATATTACAAGATTTTCTTTCTTGAGGTCTTTTTATCTGTATAAAATAACTGTATTTGCCTTTAAGGAGACATCTGGCCAAGCAGCTTGTCATCCAAAAAACTGAGCAATGTGGTAACCACTGGGCCATCATTGCGTGTCATTATGCACTTTAAACTTAATGTTGGGTTCGGGCACAGCATGCCTTGTTAGGGCTGAACTGACCAACCAGTGACATGTGGTGAGGTTCACGCCCGGTGAAGTATTTATTGTATTTCTATTAATGTGTTCAGAGTTTTAAACTTGAAATTAATATGCTCTAATCAATCATAAATCATGTTGCTTATTAAGAGGATGCCAATAAAAAGAATATAACTCACTTTGATTATTATGTTGTCATCAAATACTTCTTACTCCCATTTATTTACTTTTCTAACACACAAAACATATTAATTACATGTTATTTGTGTCTGAAGTACATGTTCCTATCCTTTTCGAAGAAAATGTACTTTGTAAACTGTTTACACCTTCTATTTTGTGTGAAAGTTAAGTTGAAGTTTTTTTTGTTTTGTTAGGTTACATAATCTTTAATGTTGTGATGACTTAGGACAGTGGTGCCCATTAGGTTGATCGCAAGCAACCGGTCGATCGCGGAGGGTGTGCCAGCCAGGCATTAAAAAAATAGACCTAAAACGCTGCAATGATCAATCTTCACTGTGACGTCTCTTTTTGTCACTCGATTGACATTCACGTGAGATGAAGCTGGCTGCTGCAAGCTCAGTATTAAGAAAAAAACGACAGGCAGGAAGGCAAGAAACTCTTTTTATTTCAATAGACTCTCGGCCTGAACCTGCTGTCAACACCCTAAAGACCAACCTCACAGTTCCTGTCTTCGTAATAAAAGCGCTGCTCTAGCTTGCCTGCTCTAACAAAATAAGAGTCTCAGAAAGCAAGCGAGCTATAGAGTCAATGTATTTCTTGTAAGGTGTTTAAAAACTAGTTCGGAAACTGGACAAATAAGATGGCAAAAACGACCACTTTCATGTTGTATTGGACAGAAAGGAAAACTTTTTTCCTCTACAATGTTTCTCAAAAATGTGGAAGTTATCAGCACAACTGTGAATCGTGTCTGATTGCAATCAATGCAAGTCATCAGAATAAGGTCATACACCAACTTATATTCATATCTTAATGAAAGAAAGGAATCTATATGTGTTAAAATCATGCTTTTGGATGGATCTTTAACATGTTGCCAAAAACACATCTGATTTATAAATAAATATATATATATACATGCATAATATATATATATATATATATATATATATATATATATATATATATATATATATATATATATATATATATATATATATGTGTATGTATATATATACATACATACGTATATATATGTATGTAAATATATATATATATGTATGTATACATATATATATATGTAGGTGTGGGAAAAATCACAAGACTACTTCATCTCTACAGAACTGTTTCATGAGGGGTTGCCTCAATCATCAGGAGATTTTAAAATCCCTCATGAAACAGTTCTGTAGAGATGAAGTAGTCTTGTGATTTTTCCCACACCTACATATTGCGCTCTACCACGGTATCAAGCACTATTCTCTGGATAATCCAATCAAGACATATATATATATATATATATATATATATATATATATATATATATATATATATATATATATATATACACAAACGTGTATATATACATATATATATATATACTAACATACATTTATATATGTATGTACATATGTATATATACATACAAACATACATATATATATACATATACAAACAGACATATATATATATATATACATATACAGACATATATATAAATACATATTATTATATGTCTACATACATGTTATTATATGTATATATATATATACACGCACACACACACACACACTTCACTTCACTTTGAAAAGTAGCACACCTTCTCAAAAAGGGCCAGATTTACTAAGCTCCAAACACCTCTCGCTAAACAGCGTGTGCACTCTTTAAAATTCTGCGTACTATTAGTAGGTGCGTTGTGTGCAATTGACTAAAACGGCATATAATTTGCATATTAATGAAGACTAAGACGCAAAATGGAATGCAGGTCTTAATCTGCTCACTTAAGAGTGACACTTTGCACACATTTAATGGATCAGCTTTGTGTGTGCTATCAGGTTTGCATGTTTTAGCACACGCAAACCTTTAGTAAATCAGACCTTCAGAGCACAGCGATTTTGTATTTGTATGTGTTTTAGAGTCCAATCAGCAAGACTAATGATGCCACACTTACATTAAAGGGGATCTATAAAGATTTTACTTATATCATGTTGTTCCAATGTTGAATACTCATGTTAAACAAAACCAAAGTGCCAAATCATGCATTTAGACATGAGCCTGCAAGCATTTTTGGATGGCCTTTCAACGTTGTGTCCTACAAAGTTTTTAACAATGGAAGCACATTGACTTCAATGTTTGCGAAATATAGTTATATGGGCACGCTAATGCTTGGCCAGCTCGCTCGCCCTTTCTTCTTACAGCTGTGCACTGCTCTGTGGTCTAAGACTTGAGTACTAGCACATTAGCAATAGATTCATTAAAATGTTTGTTCGGGTCTGAGGCGTTAGTTAGTTTTATTTAGTTTTCCTTTAAATGCAAGTACCAGGCAGAAGTTGTTATTTCGAACATGCATACACTTACAATAGGATATGTAACATTATGATATCACATATTTCACATATTCTCATAACATGTCCAAAAAGGAGTAGGAAAAAGCAGATCTTATTTAGTCCTAACCTGCCTTGTGGCTTTGTGGTTAGAGTGTTCGCCCTGAGACTGGAAGGTCGTGAGTTCAAATAATAACACACCTTTCCGTTTATTTTAAGACATACCAAAGACTATTAAAATGGGACCCATTGGAATTGGGGGTTTAAATAACCAAATGATTGCCGAGCAGGGCCCACGCTGCTGCTCACTGCTCCCCTCACCTCCCAGGGGGTTGACATGGAGATGGGTCAAATGCAGAGGATAATTTCCCCTCACCTACTGTGTGTGTGAGACTATCGTTGGGACTTCAACTTTATTTGATCCTAACCCCTTTCCATTTTATAGGAATTACGAGCACATTTGTTCACTTCCTGTTCTCGATTTGTAAAACAATTTAAATCAGCGAATAATAAAAACAATAGCCGTCTTAAAAAATAGTTAACTTGTAATTCACATGTAAGGAAGAAAAAGATGATCTCATTTTCAATAAGGTTCAACAACATTACAATTCTAAGTCAAAGTCTAATTTTTATCAGGATTTTTCTTCTTTGTACTTTGTAAACACTTTGATTCATTCATCCACCATTCATTTTCTACTGCTTGTCCAGTTCAGGGTTGCAGGGGGGTGCTCTTGTTGAAATATTTCTTGCCACCTTATGTTGTTTATTTATATAATCATACAATCATCTATCATTACACCCAAATATGTTGTTTCATTACTCTTTTAATGTCTACTCCGTCTGTTTGTAATTGTGTTCGACTTTCTCTTTTACTGTTGCTGAATAGCATTATTTATTTAAGTATTGATCCCTAGGGTACGCCGCAGTATATATTTAGCCCTGTAGACATGTGTTTACCCAGCTCCATGTATTGTTAAGTAGATTGTACTCCACTGGAGTGAAGTCGATAGAGTTGCTTTTTCCCACTTGCGTGTTTATTTGTCTTTGCCATTTTTACATGGGACTGTTTAGTCAATATGGACCAGTGTGAAGTTGGATTCGCTGCTAAACTCCCCCTGAAAGATGTATATGGATGTTCTCCCTCATAGATATCTTGACAGTCTAGGCTCCTCCTGGCAGTCCCTAAAACCAGACTCAAAACCAGAAGACACAGAGCCTTTTCAGCCGCAGGGCCTAGACTCTGGAGTAGCCTAGCCTTCAACTATCTATTTGATCCTCCCAGTCTCTGAGACAATTTAAATCGAGGTTAAAAACATATTTGTACTCCCTGGCGTTCAAATCCAGTTAGGCAGGTTATCTTGGTCATTTTATTTTTATTTATTACAGTAGTCTTATTATTGGGTGGAGTGCCATCTCCGGGTTGGGGAGGACACCCTGCCCCAAGTGGAGGAGTTCAAGTACCTAGGAGTCTTGTTCACGAGTGAGGGAAGAGTGGATCGTGAGATCGACAGGCGGATCGGTGCGGCGTCTTCAGTAATGCGGACGTTGTACCGATCCGTTGTGGTGAAGAAGGAGCTGAGCCGGAAGGCAAAGCTCTCAATTTACCGGTCGATCTACGTTCCCATCCTCACCTATGGTCATGGGCTTTGGGTCATGACCGAAAGGATAAGATCACGGGTACAAGCGGCCGAAATGAGTTTCCTCCGCCGGGTGGCGGGGCTCTCCCTTAGAGATAGGGTGAGAAGCTCTGCCATCCGGGAGGAACTCAAAGTAAAGCCGCTGCTCCTTCACATCGAGAGGAGCCAGATGAGGTGGTTCGGGCATCTGGTCAGGATGCCACCCGAACGCCTCCCTAGGGAGGTGTTTAGGGCACGTCCAACCGGTAGGAGGCCACGGGGAAGACCCAGGACACGTTGGGAAGACTATGTCTCCCGGCTGGCTTGGGAACGCCTCGGGATCCCCCGGGAAGAGCTAGATGAAGTGGCTGGGGAGAGGGAAGTCTGGGTTTCCCTGCTTAGGCTGTTGCCCCCGCGACCCGACCTCGGATAAGCGGAAGATTATGGATGGATGGATGGATTATTACAGTATTTTTAGGTGTTATATTTTGCACTTCTTCTAAGGTATTGTCAGGTTCAAACACCGACGACATCTATTAATCAGATAAGAAGCAAGGAATTAAACAGAGACTGGATTCAATTTAGCTCAATGAGGAGAAATGTCTGAGCTGCAGCTTTGTACAATCCTCCACCACGCCCAGGCAAGATCATTTTACGCCACCTCTTTTATTTGAACTTTCCCTGATTACATTGCAACAGCTGTTTCTAAAGGGACGGAGGTCCTAAACAGCTATTGCCTTCGGTCACAAAACACTTCAACAAAAATATGCCTGGAGCCTGGGCAGGTCCTGCTTTCCCTCTGCTTTGTAGATCTCGGGTCAAGATAAGATCTTCCTGTGGATCACCATAGATCAAATAAACTGAACCCCTCCTGTCTCCTCCCATCGTACATAGTGGAGTTATACAAGCCTTTTGCTTGGGAGGATCAAAGACAACTTTTGTCTGCCCGCCAGGAACTCAGGGAAACATAAAGTTTTGCGATAACATAAATACAATTATTTTGACAGGTATGTTTTACTTTTGTGTTTTATTCATGTTTCTGTGTCACAATGTAACTATGACACTGCAAACACTATTTTTAAAATTGGCCAACTGGGGTTGTTTTTAAATGTGCTATATAAATAAATAAACTAAACTGAAACAGAACTCATTCACCCAGGTCGTTGTATTCTCAGGGCATTCAATCGATGGCAACTGAACTGTTCGGTTCGTCTTAGAAGACGTTTTGCCTTTCACTCGAGTAGGCTTCATCAGTTCATGCTAACGAGCTATGTGCACATGGACACATTTAATCGGATTAAAAGCCTAACCGGGATAAAAATGCTTCATGTAAACATGTCATTCGGAAGATTCTAACCCGATTACACACCTTCGGATCAAATTTTTGTTCGAATCAAGACGGGTGGTTTATGCCGAAAGTTATTTGGATTGTAGCACAGGAAAACACATCTACCAAAATTCGGGCTGGAATTATCCTTACTGCGGAGACTAAATTTAATAGTCTCGGAAGGAAATTATTGTTTTGCTGCTGTCTCCCCACCTTCAGTATGTACATTGGTAGCGTAAAAAAAACTTGAAATTACGGAATATAAATCGATGTATCAACGTATTAATCCGTTGTTACACCCAAAAGGTGTACCGTATTTTCTGTACTATGGAGCGCACCAGTGTATAAGCCGCACCCACAACATTTTAGAAGAAAAAAATATGTTTCTGTATATTAGCCGCACCGGTGCATTTTCTGAAATTAGTTATTTACACAAAATAGATTTTGGAGATGTTTATTTAAACACCTCAACTGTTTCCAAATGGTGCCATTAACCCAGCAGTAAAATGGCTGATCAAACACTACAGAAGTCATCACCATGGACCCATTAGCTGCGAAAGCCAGCTCTCCAATCAGTTATATAGACTTAATTACTCCACGGTGATGTTTACTGAGGAATTTGTGAAACTGAAACAATACAAAAAGAATGCTGTAGTAAGTTAATAATACAAACACAGATACTCGCAAACATGTTAGCTAATGCTAACGATGCAAGCGCCATTACATTACGATAGCACGTACAAATGTGCATGAAAACGGTCCTACAGACATCACACATGAGACAATTTAGTAAGTATAGATGGTTTTATTTATACTGTAAAACTTAAAAATGTTGCTTTGAGTGACAAAGGAAGAAGCCATACGTTTAAAAACGCTATGGACAGCTAGAATACTGAACTGCACTATACTTCCGGTTAAAGCAGGGGTAGGGAACCTATGGCTCTAGAGCCAGATGTGGCTCTTTTGATGACTGCATCTGGCTCGCGGGCAAATCTGAGCTGACATTGCGTAACACGATAAGTAATGAATAATTCCACTTGTAATCACAGTGTTAAAAATAACGCTCAAAATTCCACTTGTAATCACAGTGTTAAAAATAACGCTCAAAATATAAAAAATTCTCATGCATTTTGAATCCATCCATCCGTTTACTACCGCACCTGTTCAAGAACTTGCGTTAATGGTAAGAAGTAATGTATTTATTATTGGTTACTGTGGGGCTTGCCCTCCTGGAGGTTCTTCAGACCACCAAGCACCGACATGAGAGCCTGTTTCAGGGTTACAATATTGTTTTATTTTTCAATAAGTCTCTCAGTTGCTTCCTAGCAATTATCTTTTCCTCTTTTATTCTCGCTCGCGTTCTGGCTCCAGCCCCAACCCCGTCTCTCCTCCTGGCTGCTGCTTATAACAGAGCGACAGGTGATTAGATAACAAGGCAAAGGTGGGCCGTCTACGAATCTGTCGCTGATTTCGAGGCCGATCCTGGCAACACCCTGCTTCGCTGCAGGCCCGCAGGCCACGCCCCCTCCACAGTTAGCTTCAGAATAACAATGTTATTACAAAGAATAAGAGACCTATTATACTCTAGAAATGTTGGTCTTACTTAAAAATGCACACGTTTAGTTGTGTTCAGTGTTAAACATTTTTTTATATGGCTCTTACGGAAATACATTTTAAAATATTTGGATTCTTGGCTCTCTCAGCCAAAAAGGTTCCCGACCCCTGGGTTAAAGAAAGCCCTAAATTGAAGGACACTACTGCACATGCAGTGAGCAAACTCATTCAAAACAGGGCGCCATATCAATAACAAGACAACACCATTGCAGTGTATTTGTTTTTGTTTTTTTAAATCCTTTTATTATGGCCGTCAGCAAAGAAAAATCCATAAATCCATTTGTAAGCAACAAGGTTCAAAATGTAGGAAAAAAGTAGTGGCTTATAATCCAAAATTTACGGTATACCTGTACTGCATACTTGCCAACCCTCCCGATTTTCCCGGAATACTCCCGGATTTCAGTGCCCCTCCCGAAAATCTCCCGGGGCAACCATTCTCCCGAATTTCTCCCAATTTCCACCCAGACAACAATATTGGGGGTGTGCATTAAAGGCACTGCCTTTAGTGTCCTTTCTCACCTGAAACCTTCAACCGATAACATGCGGACCTGAGTAGGGATGATGTTTGATAAGAAATTATCGAGTTCGAGCCTATTATCGAATCCTCTTATCAAACCGATTCCTTATCGATTCTCTTGTCGAGTCCAGATAGGTTGTTGTACATGGAAAAAAATGAATATTTGGTTTAAAAAAAGCTCACTTTTATTATATAAGAAAAAAAATAATCTAATAAATATTGACTGTTACCCCCCTAAAAAAATAAAATAAAATAAATAAACATTGACTGTTGTTACCCAAAGTATATTAAGTGGGATTTTTCAGAAAAACTAATATACACAGTAACACAAAAACAACCTGTCTCTGTGATCACTATAGGTGTATAAATAATAATATAGTGTTAAATAAAATCAGTCCCTTAGGCACAAAACTGAAAATAATACAGCGCTCCAAAAAGTGCACTTCTGCTACTATTTGACATAACTGTTTGTTATGATGCTTTGACATTTTTGCACTTTATTTCTTTATTGAAAGACAATTCTATGAAGAGAAAAGTTGTTTGCAAATGTGGTTACAATGCTAAAATATGAAAAGTTAAAGCTAAAAAAAGAAATACACTTTATTGAGTTAACATTTTTTCTTTGTGAGCTTGGGAATATAACAACTACACTACCCAGCATGCAACGGGAGTGACGAGCATGCGCGGTAGCCCCGAAAAGTGTTGTTGCCAGTTCCAGCTCGTGGTGCCCAAGACCAGACTTAAGACCAGGGGAGACAGGGCCTTCTCTGTGGTCGGCCCCAAGCTCTGGAACACTCTGCCGCTCCATGTTCAAACTGCTTCCACAGTGATAAATAAATAAATGGGTTGTACTTGTATAGCGCTTTTCTACCTTCAAGGTACTCAAAGCGCTTTGACACTACTTCCACATTTACCCATTCACACACACATTCACACACTGACGGAGGGAGCTGCCATGCAAGGCGCCAACCAGCACCCATCAGGAGCAAGGGTGAAGTGTCTTGCTCAGGACACAACGGACGTGACGAGGTTGGTACTAGGTGGGATTTGAACCAGGGACCCTCGGGTTGCGCACGGCCACTCTTCCACTGCGCCACGCCGTCCCAGTGGAGTGTTTTAAGTCTCGTCTTAAGACCCACTTTTATTCTTTGGCTTTTAACACTACGTGAGTTGTGTGGTCCTCTGTTTTCTGTTGTCCTCTGTGTTTTTTATACACTTTGATTTCTATTTTACTGTTTTAATTGATTTTACCCTTTAAAATAGTTTTTAATCATATTTGTTTTTATATTGTTTTTATTGGTTTTATATTCATTTATTTTTTGTTTTTATTCAGTCATTGGTGGAGCATAATATATATATATATATATATATATATATATATATATATATATACTTTTTTATTTTTTATTTAATTTTATTTATTTATTTATATTTTTTTTACAATTGTTTTTAACATGGCTGTGCAGCACTTTGGAAACGTTATTGTTGTTTAAATGTGCTATATAAATAAAGTGGATTGGATTGGATTGCATGTCGTCACCCAGAAGTAAACGTCAAGAACTCAGCCAACACGCCTCGTCTGCATTATTTATAATTAGACTGACAACACATATATGGTGTGATTTTGTTTTGTTTACAAGGAAAGAAAAACAAAAGTTAAAAAAGGGGGATATGTTGTATATATATGTATGTGCTGCGGTTGTTTTAAGAACATTGCGACAGCTGCCGTAAAGGAGGTGCGTTGCTAGCCTGGTTGCTATGTTTCCGGTTGGTCGTAAAAGTGTTGGTCATGTGTTTGTACCCTGCTCAAATCTCTCAGTAAAGTTATTCATTGGATAATGTCTTTTGTTTTGAACTTTATTACACCTTGGAGCGCTGTTGTTTCTGCTTTCGCTATCTGCGCCTAATGACTGAGCTACGTGACGTCGTTTCTTGTGATGTCTCACGGAGCATTTCTGGTCGGGACGGATTCGAATAAAGAACCAACTCTTTTTCTTTACTATAGTTGTCTCGATAACGGGTACCGGTTTTCAAAAAGGGGTTCGAGTCCGAGGACTTGGTTCTTTTCCTATTGAACAACCGGGAAAACCGGTTTCGAGTATCATCCCTAGATCTGAGTGAGGACAGCCTGTCGTCACATCAGCTTTTCCTCCATACAAACAGCGTGCCAGCACAGTCATATAACATCTGTGGCTTTTCACACACAAAAGGGAATGCAATGAATACTTGGTCAACAGTCATGCATGTCACACTGGGGGTGGCCATATAAACAACTTTAACACTGTTACAAATATGCGCCACACTGTGAACCCACACCAAACAAGAATGCCAAACACATTTCGGGTGAACATCTGCACCGTAACACAACATAAACACAACAGAGCAAATACCCAGAACCCCTTGCAGCACTAACTCTTCCGGGAGGCTACAATATACGCCCCCCACACCCCCGACCTCAAAACCCCGACCCCCAAAACCACCCATCTCCCACCCCCCATCTCCCGAATTTGGAGGTCTCAAGGTTGGCAAGTATGCTGTAGTGACAAAAGAAAGCTTTTCTATTCTGTATTATATTACCAACGCCACTGCACTGCTTTTTCGACTCCTTTTAAAAACAATAGGCCAAAGGCTATGAGCTACGCTTTGAGCTTCATCGTCAATGTAATAAAGTTTTATATTACTTTTTTGTCCATTGCAAAACACAGTAGGCACTAATCCAATTATAAGTATTTTTTTTTAGGAAAATCACTCCTTATATTGCCGTAGGATGGTGAAGCTGGTACATTACTTCTTACAATAGAAGGCTAAGCTAGCTACACAACAAGTTGAGCTTACATTGCCAATGCATCATTCACACATTTCTAACCTTCTATCATTACATACCGTTTTATTGTCTCCTTCATTGTCATAAAAAGTATTTTTTTTTTTCAGAAAATCCATCTTTATACTGGTGTAGATTTGTGAAGTCGTTTTAAAATGTGGTTTTCACACACTTGGAGTGAATTCTTCACAATTGAGAGCACATTGCCACAAATAATACAAATAATAGTAAGGCACTATTTTCTTAAGATAAGGCTGAAAGTTTGTGTAGTGACTCTTGCTGGTGAAAGAAACCAACAACATGATTCAAAATGGTGGATTTGCACAAAAATATTCGGGTACATCTCTATCATATATGCAGACCTGGGCAAACACAGTCATATGTGGTACGCTAAGCTTTTCAATCTGGCCCACCGGACTTTCCCAAATAGATTTTTTTAGATCTTTAAGATGGAAACTGCAGCTGCCATTGTTATGTACAGTGATGTTTTCTAATGACCGTAAGTCTTCAACAATACAAAGTATTTCAATGGTTGGAATCTGCGTTTATGTATGATATACCAGTTACTATGGTAATCTAATTAGTTACTATGGTAATCTACGTCACAGCAGCTCAGAAGAGGCACCAAGCAGTGTGGGCGGGAAGCGTTTCCACAGACGCGGAAGGAGCTTTTAACAGCAAAGTTCTAAAGCTTAGTGATTTATCAGATGTATCAGATTGTAGGTGGGTTTATTTTCTACCCTTTGCGTTCATATTTCACTGTTTGTTGCATTTTTGTTGCGTTTCACTTGATTGTAAAATATGTCGATCGAAAGGGGGTGTGACATTCATATTTTATCAATATTCGGTGTTTTATCGTTCATAGAAAAATGTAAAATTCCATTACGTTTTTTGAGGTGGTCTGTCATAACGTTTTTAGGATTCAATCAGACATTTTTGTGAAGTTTTGTATTAGTGACCCTAAAAATAAATATACCGGCCCTCCGACACATTTTTTTCTCCAAATTTGTCCCTCGAGTCAAAATAATTGCCCAGGCCTGATACTGTATATGGATACTATGCTGATGTCACTGGTGGGAAAGACGTCACAGGTTGTGCAAATTCCAAACAGCTCGTTTGGCAGAAATATGAAGGAAGGCAAGATTGTCTTAAACATACCTTCGCCATGCCTCTCTGGTCAACAAAAGCACCTTGAAGATTCTAGCGGGAATTCTCATTCAACCCTTTTTCGATTACGCTTGCACCTCCTGGTACCCCAGCACCTCCAAAACCCTCAAATCTAGACTCCAAACATCCCAGAATAAGCTAGTCCGGTTACTTTTAGACCTCCACCCCAGATCACACCTCACTCCGACCCACTTCTCCAAAGTGGGCTGGCTCATGGTGGAGGACAGAGTAAAACAACTTGCACTGAGCCTAGTCTATAAAATTCGCTACACCTCCCTGATACCGAAGTACATGTCCAACTACTTCCTTAACGTAAATGACCGCCATAACCACAACACCAGGGGGAGCTCCACAAACCACGTTAAACCCAGATTCCGTTCTAACAAAGGTCTTAACTCATTCTCTTTTTATGCAACATCAATGTGGAATGCACTCCCAACAGGTATAAAAGTAAGTGCATCTCTATATTCCTTCAAAACCGCTCTAAAACAACACCTCCAGGCAACTTCAACACTTTACTAATACCCTCCTCCATTCACATCCCATCTCCCCGGATTATAAAAAACCTAATGTAAATAATCAAATGTACTTCTAATGTATTTACTTGCTCTTATGTTATCTGAACTCACTATGTTCTCTGCTGGCCGTACATATCCTACTAAATAAGACCTACACTGTTTCAATGTCCACATTTCTCTGTTGATGCAATTGTTGATGACTGAAGTACCAAAGCTCCTCATCCCACCCCCCCGATTGTAAATAATGTACATAATTCAATGTATATACTATGATGATTAACTTGTGTGATGACTGTATTATGTTGATAGTATATATTTGTAGCATGGATTAATTAACGTTGAAAAAACAAGTTGAAAAACGTATTCGGGTGTTACCATTTAGTGGTCAATTGTACGGAATATGTACGGAACCGTGCAATCTACTAATAAAAGTATCAATCAATCAATCAGTTTCCATGGTTTGATTTCTAATCCTCAGGATTTACGCAGATCCCAAATACACAAAATCAGGTACCAATATGTAAAAACAGTTGGTTTTGCATAATAGGTCGCCTTTAAGCTGGTGAATTCCACAGCAACACATGTCCTTGGATTACTCTTCTAGTTTTGGTGAGCTACCTTGTGCAGGTTTTTGCTTTAAATGTTTCTGTGCTTTATGCAGTTTGAACTTTCTTGTGTACCTAAGATACGCCTGGTGGTTTTGGACTCCTACCCAGATATTTTGAGAGCAGTTCCTATTATTGTGACTGTCTCGTCATGGTGTTTTTCAGTAGAAGCATTTAAGTCTCACCTTAAAACTCATTTGTATACTCTAGCCTTTAAATAGACTCCCTTTTTAGACGAGTTGATCTGCCGTTTCTTTTCTTTTTCTCCTATGTCCCACTCTCCCTTGTGGAGGGGGTCCGGTCCGATCCGGTGGCCATGTACTGCTTGCCTGTGTATCGGTTGGGGACATCTCTGCGCAGCTGATCCGCCTCCGCTTGGGATGGTTTCCTGCTGGCTCCGCTGTGAACGGGACTCTCGCTGCTGTGTTGGATCCGCTTTGGACTGGACTCTCGTGACTGTGTTGGATCCATTATGGATTGAACTTTCACAGTATCATGTTAGACCCGCTTGACATCCATTGCTTTCGTCCTCTCCAAGGTTCTCATAGTCATCATTGTCACCGACGTCCCACTGGTTGTGAGTTTTCCTTGCCCTTATGTGGGCCTACCGAGGATGTCGTAGTGGTTTGTGTTGTGGTTTGTGCAGCCCTTTGAGACACTAGTGATTTAGGGCTATATAAGTAATCATTGATTGATTGATTGATTTTTGAAATTGAATACATTTAAATTTGTGTTACACCACCTACTAGTGCACTAGTGTCTTTTGAATAAATTTGCAAGTAAGAAAATCTAGACTAATACAAAAATTATAAACTGGGTAAAGCTGGGTAGTTTTTGTTAGTACTGCCGGTCACTTGTTTTTATTTTGCTGTATAAACAAACCTAGTGATTATTTTGGAGGTGTGAATTCCAAGTAGAAGTACTGAAGGAAGATGCCCTATTTACATAACCAGCACTTTAAAATCATTGCAATATGTACATTTGCTATCTGAAGGCAAGGCTAACTCCACACTGCAGACATTCTAAGATGAATTTATAATTATCAGCCCCCCAAAAACTATGTACGGTATGATTTAATATCTTATTCTTAGGCTATATCAATCGAAATTTTTGGTTGGATGATATTATTGTCCATTTTTATGATGTATTGGATATTACACTCATTTACCGTATTTTTTAGACTATAAATCACAGTTTTTTTCATAGTTTGGCCAGGAGTGCGACTTATACTCGGGAGCGACATATGTGTGAAATTATTAACACATTACCGTAAAATATCAAATAATATTATTTAGCTCATTCAAGTAAGAGACTAGACGCATAAGATTTCATGGGATTTAGCGATTAGGAGTGACAGATTGTTTGGTAAACATATAGCATGTTATATATGTTATAGTTATTTGAATGACTCCTACCATAATATGTTACGTTAAAGGGGAACATTACCACAATTTCAGAAAGGTTAAAACCAATAAAAATCAGTTCCCAGTGGCTTATTTTATTTTTCGAAAGTTTTTTTCAAAATTTTACCCATCACGCAATATCCCGAATAACTACTTCAAAGTGTCTGATTTTCACCATCGCTATATCCACCCGTCCATTTTCCTGTGACATCACTGCATAATGCCAATACAAACAAACATGGCGGATAGAACAGAAAGATATAGCGAAATTAGCTCAGATTCAGACTCGGATTTCAGCGCCTTAAGCGATTCAACAGATTACGCATGTATTGAAACGGATGGTTGGAGTGTGGAGGCAGATACCGAAAACGAAATTGAAGAAGAAACTGAAGCTATTGAGCCATATCACGACAGACAACAGCAACGAGGATAAATTTGGCGATCGCCTTCTAACCAACGATTGCATCTTTTGACAACTGGTGCAACTTGAATCTGTCGATTGGTATGTGTTTGTTTGGCATTAAATGTGGGTGGAGCGAAAGGCCGGATGCAAATAAAACTACAATGTTAGCATCGATTAGCTTGCAGTCATGCCGTGTGCAAATATGTCTGATTAGCACATAAGTCAATAACATCAACAAAACTCACCTTTGTGATTTTGTTGACTTTATCGTTGGAAATGCATCTGCTTTGAGTGCCGCAGGATATCCACACATCTCTGTCGTAGCATCGCTATCGTTGGTAGAACAATCAAGGGACTTTCGCATCTTTTGACAACTGGTGCTACTTCAATCTGTCGATTGGTATGTGTTTGTTTGCCATTAAATGTGGGTGGAAGGAAAGGCTGGATGCAAATATAGCTACAAATGAGGCATAATGATGCAATATGTACATACAGCTAGCCTAAATAGCATGTTAGCATTGATTAGCATGCCGTGCTAATCGATGCACACTCCACGTAAGTCAACTTGAATCCGTCCCTGTTCGTGTTGTTACACCCTCCGACAACACACCGACGAGGCATAATGTCTCCAAGGTACGGAAAACAGTCGAAAAAACGGAAAATAACAGAGCTGATTTGACTTGGTGTGTGTAATGTGTTTGAGAAAATGGCAGATTGCTTCCTGATGAAAGGCGTTTCAATCGCCAAATTCACCCTTTTAGAGATCGGAAAGCGGTTAAAAAAACATATGGTCCTTTTTCTGCAACATCAAAGTATATATTGAGGTTTACATAGGTCTGGTGATAATGTTCCCCTTTAACATACCAGGCACGTTCTCAGTTGGTTTTTTATGCGTCATATAACCTACACTTATTCAGCCTGTTGTTCACTATTCTTTATTATTTTAAATTGTCTTTCAAATGTCTATTCTTGGTGTTGGGGTTTATCAAATAAATTATTCCCAAAAATGCGACTTTTACTCCAGTGTGAATTATTTATGTTTTTTTCCTTCTTTATTATGCATTTTCGGCAGGTGCGACAAATACTCCGAAGCGACTTATACTCCGAAAAATATGGTACTTGGTCACCCATGCAAAGTTAACATGTCGAATGGTGAGGGGGCGGGGGGTAAAACTAAGATGTATCATTCAAAATCCAGCACACAATCCGTTGTCTTAACACTACATGACAAAACGACACGACTGTTATTTTTTTGTCAAGTATATCTTCTTTACATCCTTTAGAAAATCGATAAAGGCTCTAACTAAAAATATACGAAATATGACACAAGAAAAACTTATGTTATACACTATGGCTTTATCAGAGCTCTTAAAAAAAATATAAAATGGTAGACAAATTAAGGCTAATAAACACTCTCATAAACTCATTTTTAGCTGACGCCAACACACACACTTCATGTTTATTTTACTCTCCTAACAGACCATGGCAATTCCAGACTACCAGCTTTTCTTGAAAGAGACTTGTGTTCTCCGCTGCCTTTCCCAGAATAATGAGCATACCAAGTAGAAAGGGAAGGATATTATATATTCATGTGTTGGACCAAAGGGAAAAAGTAATGTTTTCAACAGAGTATTATTTTTGTTGTTGTTGCTATTGTTATACGGTGTGTAAATACACCCTTGCATATTCAATATAATCTCATGAGAAGTAATGTGAAAATTAATTATTTCATAATGTGACATTCATCACTTGCACAATCTGTTTCCAAGGTAACCCCGAAATAGAAAGTCATGCGATAATCCACTCTACAAACATGACAGCTCTCAGACTCAATGTTGCCATATTTGCTTCAATTAAAACAGCCATGAATAGCCTATGAGAAAATTGATGTTTTTTTATCCAAAGTTACATCAGATATAAGCGGTGTCTCTCTTTGGCGACTGCCTCCTTGACAGTGGGCATTTGTGGCGTACTGACATCATCGCGGTGCACAAAGTCTGACCCAATTCAAAGTGTCCATCCATGTACTTCGCACCCTTTCATATCCCAAGATTCTTTGCATACTTTGCTTCTTCCTTCTCCTTTTTGGACATGATGTACTGTGTATTGTGAAATGATGAAATTGCCTGATGTAAAATGTTGTAGGTATGTCATGTTCGAAATCAACTAAGAAAAGAAAAAGAATAGTCAACTCTTTTTCTCAACATGGCAGTGCTATGCAGAGCGATAACAGCGACTTTTAAATGTAAGTATAGCTTTAATTATTCATTTAAAGCGGCTAAAAGCATACATGTCAATCTGGGGGTATAGTAGTGATATACATTTGCGTTAAAACACAATACTTCTACTATTGTAATGTTGAGCGGGTGTCGTGCTCTTTGCTCTTTTCTTTATCCCGAGGGAGAGCCAGGGTGGAGGACAGAGTAAAACAACTTGCACTGAGCCTAGTCTATAAAATCCGCTACACCTCCCTGATACCGAAGTACATGTCAAACTACTTCCTTAACGTAAATGACCGCCATAACCACAATACCAGGGGGAGCTCCATAAACCACGTTAAACCCAGATTTCGATCAAACAAAGGTCTTAACTCATTCTCTTTCTATGCCACATCAATGTGGAATGCACTCCCAACAGGTGAAAAAGTAAGTGCATCTCTATCCTCCTTCAAAACCGCACTAAAACAACACGTCCAGGCAACTTCAACCCTTTACTAATACCCTCCCCCCTTCACATCCCACCTCCCCGGATTGTAAATAACCAAATGTAAATAATCAAATGTATATACTTGTTCTTATGCTTTCTGAACTCACTATGTTCTCTGCTGGCTGTACATATCCTACTAAGTCAGACCTACACTGTTTCAATGTCTATTTCTCTGATGATGCAATTGTTGATGCCTGAAGTGCTGATATCAACCAAACCCTCCTCATCCCAACCCCCCGATTGTAAATAATGTAAATAATTCAATGTACATACTATGATGATTAACCTGTGTGATGACTGTATAATGCTGATAGTATATATTTGTACCATAAATTGATTTACATGGACAAGTTAAACAAGTTGAAAAACTTATTCGGGTGTTACCATTTAGTGGTCAATTGTACGGAATATAAATAAATAAATAAATGGGTTGTACTTTTATAGCGCTTTTCTACCTTCAAGGTACTCAAAGCGCTTTGACACTACTTCCACATTTACCCATTCACACACACATTCACACACTGATGCAGGGAGCTGCCATGCAAGGCGCCAACCAGCACCCATCAGGAGCAAGGGTGAAGTGTCTTGCTCAGGACACAACGGACGTGACGAGGTTGGTACTAGGTGGGATTTGAACCAGGGACCCTCGGGTTGCGCACTGCCACTCTGCCACTGCGCCATGCTGTCCCTAATATGTACTGAACTGTGCAATCTACTGATAAAAGTTTCAATCAATCAATCAATAAAAGCCATATATCCGACATATATACTGCTTCGGCCCAGATGCTTTTTTTCAACATTTGAAACTCCTTTTTTAGACCGCGAAAGGTCGACTTATTTATGTCATATTAATGAATGGCCGAAATAGGGTAAAATTGTAAATGTGTGCATCAATGTACTGATATTAGTTATTGCTGTTTTTGTATGCATTTGCATGTTATTTGTAAATGTTCCTTCATTCATTTTA
The DNA here is from genome assembly GCF_033978795.1 of Nerophis ophidion. NCBI lineage: Eukaryota > Metazoa > Chordata > Actinopteri > Syngnathiformes > Syngnathidae > Nerophis > Nerophis ophidion. The sequence goes on from NC_084622.1 coordinate 34,518,312, forward strand.
TACCGCTTATCCATTTCAGGGTCAAGCCTGGAGCCTATCCCAGCTGAATTTGGGCGAAGGCGGGGTACACACTGGACAAGTCGCCACCTCATCACAGGGCCAATACAGATAGACAACATTCACACTCACATTCACACACTAGGGCCAATTCTAACCACTAGGCCACCTACTCAGTGGCCAAGTGGTTAGAGGGTGCGCCCTGAGATTGGTAAATTGTGAGTTCAAACCCTGGCCGAGTCATACCAAAGACTATAAAAATAGGACCCATTACCTCCCTGCTTGGCACTCAGCATCAAGGGTTGGAATTGGGGGTTAAATCACCAAAAATTATTCCCGGGCACGGCACCGCTGCTGCCCACTGCTCCCCTCACCTCCCAGGAGGTGAACAAGAGGAAAAGTCAAAGGCAGAGGACAACTTTTACCACACCTAATGTGTGTGTGACAATCATTGGTACTTTAAATTGAAATTTTAGTGCTGCCAATCAATATTTGAAAATGTTTACTTCTATAAATGATTAATGTAGTCATGCGTTTAACTTTTCTGTTTTTTTGTTTTTTTGTTTTTTTTGCTGTGCAGAACAATCAAGGAGGACAAGGACTTAGACAAGGCAATTTAAACGACAACAGACCAAAAAGAAATGACACAAAACATGCATATACCAATTTGGATGATCATTTAAAAATAAAGTATTTTTATAACCCATATAAATAATAAACTAATGTGCTGAAACACCAGTTGTTGTGATTAATTTCCTCTGCCTTCATTGCAAATAATTATATGATAATAATATTATGCCATCCCAATTAATATTTGTGGAGGGGGGCGTGGTCGGCGTGCCTCCTGCAGGAATGGGGTGTGTATGGACCGGCATCGAAGCACAGCTGGCAGATGATTGGATTACCCAGCTGGGGTGGTTCATTCAATCACCTGCCATGCTTATCAGCATCAGCCGGGCCAACACACACCGATGGAGTTGGAGTTGCTGGTGAGCGGACACAGATGCTGGACATTGCCGGAGAGAGAAGGCCAGAAAGATGAACACACCAAAAGGACTGGAAAGTCACAGAACAGAGACTGTCGTGGGGTGCTTCCAGACGAGAGACTGAAAATATGTAGAGTGGAGTGCAGTCATAGCGTGTGTGCGCCCACAATAAAAGGCATTGATAACACCAGACTCCCGGGCTACTGTGAAAATCGGTCGGTATCAGGAAACCCACGAGAGAAAGACTACCACAAAATCCAATCAACTTTTTTTCATTACTGGCTGTAATCCAACCAGTTTGTCAAGATTAGAAAAGTACATGAATTGTGAATCACAAAACAACTGCTAAATGAGATTGTGTGGTGTTGCTGTATGAATAGACCGTGAGGACTCTTTCTGGGACATCTTCTGGATTGTCTGCGGGTTTTCAAAAGGTACATGTCCCACTCCGACAACCGTTCACAAATAAAAATAAATCCATCATTAAATAATATTTACGAATGACAGTTTTAGAATGCTTGTCAACACGTGACACGTCTTCATGACAACCATTTCCCATGATCGGTCGGCTCTAACCGCAGGAAAATCCGACTATGTCAGTGCCTGTAACTTTTAGCTGCTTCCTCTAAAATAAGGTAAATGACTAAGAGACTGCAACAAAAAAAAAATGGCATTCTTCTCTTAAGTTCAGCATTATTCAACTCAGAAGCAAAAAGGTGATATAAACGAAAGGGCAAAGAAAACTGATGTAACCAGAAGGTGTCCCGAAGGCTAGACTGAGCCATTTTAAATCGCTCCATACCCTGTTAGAGGATTGACCCACAATTTGTCGACTACATGGGCTGGGTCCTTGGAAGAATACAGCCGCAGATTTGCAACACAGCCTATGATTTAGTAGTGCGTAAACAAACAGAAACCCCCCAGTGTTGCAGTACAACTCACCTTGTCGTAGAATGTGAATATGGCATTAAACTGCTCACTGGTTAACTTGACACCCTGTGAAAACGATTTAATATCAAAAATGACTGTAACAAATTACTAATAAAAAGTGTCATTTACATTGTGTTTTTTTTCCTTACCTGGAATTTAAGCAAGAAATTCTCCTGAACAGGAAGAAGTCTGGAAAAGTGGTAAATGGACACAATAGATTTTAATTTATATAGTGATTCAGTCAAGCAGGCAGTACCCAAGGGAAATGAAATTGCATATTACCTCGCCATCTCTGAAAGGCCCAGTTTTCCATCTCCATTCAGATCAAACATCCTGAGCTACAAAGTGGAAGCAGAGATAGGAAGAAGCAGAGAAAGATGACTGAAACGTAACCAATTCCTAGGCTTATTCAGTCAAAGTGACAAAGTCCTTTACTTGAACAATAGAAAAAAAAAATGGATTGTGGTTAAGGCTATGGTTACTGCATATCAGTGACGTGCAGTCAGGGGAGGCAGGTCAGGCAGTGCATCACGTGCCATCATGGAAAGAAAAAAAAAAAATTAAATTGTTATATGTATCCAGTGATTATACTTTATAAAGTTATTTTCCATATAACTTCATCATTTTTAGATAATTTTTATTCAAAATCGCTGAATTTTCACATTTGCCGTCCAAATACTGAGAAGAGACTTGCGGTGAGTCAGCAGCCAGTTGAGCCTCACCATGGATTGCGCAATGACCCGGCTAACTGCTGGTTGCTGTGCAGTGAGACCGTATTGCTATATGAATTATATAATACATTTCCATAGTTTAGTTAGCTGAGGTATATAATGTACAGTGTATTTTGTCAACAACTGTATGTGTGTAACGTATTTCTTGTGCTGAGCAATCATAAAACGGCTGAGAAGACGCACTGTGTGAGGCACATGTTCTCTTGCCTCATGGTGGTGGAGGGCGCTAGTGATCCCAGGGATCATTCTTGCGACTACTCGGCTGTAGAATAAGTGACAACAATCTACAGTTAGCAAGTCAAGTTTATTTTTTCCTCTCCCCTGGACTTTTAAAATGGAGGATTACATATCTAAAATAAAACAGATTTCTAAACTGGACTTTCAATTGAAGCAGGAGGTAATAATTAAAGGAAGACCAACGCCGGAGCTAAAAGGTTTGCTCCAGACAGTGATCTCCATCAAGACAGAGAGACTTTTAAAACTGAAGAAAGATAAGGAAGACTTCTATAAACCAGTTATCAATGCTTTTGTTCGGAAGGAGCGGCGCATGAAGTTCATTTATAAGTAAAGGTAACACCATAATAACGTTTTTTTTTTTAATTAAATGTCCTTTTCTATGTGCTACAGTTTGTATATGTAAAGAGTGCTGGTATATGAGCTTTTAAACATAACCCGTTAACTGCTGCCAATCAAATGGTGAATAAGATACTCTTTTGGGTTCATATGTTTGTAAATCTGACTGTAATGAAGTCAGTGCCTCGCCAGCCATGAACCTCACAGCACGTCACTGTTGCATATGCAGTTTTTTCATGTACATCAATGAATAACAACCAGATGTTTCTTGAGAATCAGAATTGGTCAAAACAAACAGCCATTGTTTTTCTTATTTAAAGGGGCGATATTATGCAAAACCAACTTGTCTTGTGTATTTGGGATCTGTATAAGTCCCAAATATTTGTTTGAATATCAAACCATGGAGGCATGGCGGCGATACTTATAAAACAATCCGGTCTTCCTTCCTACTTCTTTCAAACCAGCCATTTGGAATTTGCCTATTTAACATCAGCAAATATCTCCATCTATGGTAGAAATGTACCCAAATTGCTTTGTGGGAGTCCCCCATTGTAGTCAGACGTAGAGGGCCAAACTGGCTTGTACTTGCACATGCACCCTCCACTGTTGCTATTTCTAATACAAATCAACATGTACTTCGAACTAGGGTTGTACGGTGTAACAGTATCAGCATAGTACCCCGATCCTAATGAATCATTTTTGGTACTGTAATGCCTCTGAAAAGTACCGGTCTGCCACTCCCTCGCGCCCCCGTCGTCTTCATGTCGTGTCATTGCTGGTTTATGAGCAGACGAGCATGTTCCGCAGTGCACAATCACGGAGTACTTACAAGCAGACAATGTGTGTAGACAGCAATAGGAGAACGGAAGCATTTTGACTTAAAAATTAACGATAAAGATGAAGTTATTGCACTGGAACACCCCCAAGAAGAGGTGCTTTAAGACATGGCTTGCTAGGTAGTGGCTAAAGTCCAGCGCCAGTCAGCAGTGTTTTAGCTACTTCTAAATCAATAACCTTCGCCTCAATGGCGACATATAAAGTTTCTTACAAGTATCATCCCTGCAGGATGAGGAATAGCTAAAAATGCTTCACTACACACCAGCATCAAAATGTAAACAAACAACATTGGTGGATCTACACCTGTTCATCCACTGTAATGATACCAAGTACAGTAGCGTATCTAGTCGATAATCCTATATTTACGTCAATATTTTTTGGCATCACATAATCTTCAGTTTTTTTCAAATGTATATTATGTTTATAAACTCAGGAAATATGTCCCTGGGCACATGAGGACTTTGAATATGAGCAATGTATGATCCTGTAACTACTTGGTATCAGATTGATACCCAACAAAAAAGTGCGTATAATTATTCAGCTGCTCCAAAATGCTCATGCTTACTGCTGTCTGGAACCAGGAGTGAATCATATTTTTGCAAACTTGTATTGTATTTTGGATTTGTCCAAGGTTCTTGGTAAATACATTCCTTTTGTCCTGCGTTGATTGTGCAACATGTGTGTGTGTATGCCATGTACCAAAATTAACTAATGTAAAGTATCAAACAGCAAAAGAATACGTGATTATTGCATTTCAACAGAAGTGTAGATGCAACATGTTAAAAGAGAAATTAAGCAGATGTTAACAGCAAATGAACAAGAAGATTAATAATATTTTTTTACAGCTTGTCCATTATAATTTTGACAAAATAATAGAATGGAAAATAACACAATATGTTACTGCATATGTCAGCAGCTAAATTAGGAGCCTTTGTTTGCTCACTTATTAATAACAGATAAGTTGTCTTGTAAGTTCACTATTTCATTTTAGGACAAACTTGCAATAAGAAACATATTTTTTAATGTACCGTAAGATTTTTTGTTCAAATAAATCCAATATTGCAATTTTTTGTGGTCACCTTTATTGAGAAAAGCACCAAAAAGTATCAAAATCATTTTGGTACCGGTACCAAAACATTGGTTTTGGGACAACACTAGTTCGAACTTATACCTGTCAGAAGACTCGCTATGGAAGCGCTAAAAACTACAACATGGATGACGGGGAGAAGACGCTGTCGAAGTGGAGCCACGAAAACAAGACCGCACTCAAAACTGCGCATCCGTAAGGAACGTTCAGAAAGCAGCTTGCAAACGGTCTATAAATTGATCTATGCGAAGGTTTGACCAAAGAACTACCTTTACATGTTATATAGACCACACGGAAGTGTTTTAAATGTTGAAAAACAATCATAATACAGTAAGACCCCTTTCATATGTATCGTACACCATATACTCGCTTGAGATGTCTTGTGTAAGCATAGGTGGTTATGCTCATGCGCGACTGACTAAGGAACATTTGCTAAAGTGTAGTCATGTGTGAAAAGCAACCTGCCTCACCAAACCAGGTCAGGTCACCTCTGGGGCCTCCAAGAAGTAGCAGATGTTAGGACATCTGGGATGTAAACAGACAACCTGAGGGACATGAGTGGTCCAGACCACTCGTGCGCACAATTGAATTGATGTTCTTTTATATTTCTTATATTGTTGTGCTCTTTATTAAATAAATACTTTACCTTGCAGTATCAACACCCACAATTCTATTCCACACTCCGAACAATTATGTAAACTCAGACATTAAAAATAGTCTGATTCAAGTAAATGTGTGTGATTGTGAGCGAGTGCAATGTGGAGGAAAGAGTCTTACTATAGTCTGTGTGTACTCAGTAAGCTTCTGCTCGTCATAGTGTCTGTTGGCCTTTTTCAGGAGGTCTGACAGAAAGCCCTGAAGACAAAAACACATCAACAAAGAAGTGCGTATGATTATTCAGCAGGTCCAAAATGCTCATGCTTACTGCTGTCTGGAACCAGGAGTGGATCATATTGTTGCAAACTTCTATTGTATTTTGGATTTGTCTAAGGTTCTTAGTAAATGCATTCCTTTTGTTTTGCATTGATTGTCTAGTCTTTTTTTATCCATTTCATTGTATTCTTAGGCCATTGCAGTCAATGGGGAGGTTCAGGCCTGCAGGGTCATAGATTGTGGCCCTCTACTTACTAAGGGGCTTGATTTACTTAAGGTTTTGTGTGTACTAAAACATGTGCAAACTTCATAGTGTGGTATAATTCTGGTCGTGTGACTCTACCAGGACAGAGTGACTGTGTGATGGGTGATGAGCCAAGAAGACGCCAACGAGCAATCGTCAAACAAAAAGCTTTATTTGATTCAACGAGCCTCAGACTAGAACTGCAGCTTCCAGGAGGAGAGTATGGACCTCTCCTCCAGTCTTCGTGGACAACAGTCCTTTTACCCGAAGACAGTTACTCATTGTTGTTCTAGCCTTGGGGCCGGTCAGTTTGGACAACACCCAGTTTGTTTGTTCAAATGCAGATAACACCCGGGCGTTGTCAGTTTGCTCAATAGAGTCGGGTGACATTTTTATATTTGAAAAGGACACACAAACTGACACAGTCTGTGAGAGAGGAGTGCTCCCGCTTCAAAAACATGATGGACAGAGAATCCTCCGTCAGCATATTTGGACACTCAGAAATAAAAAAAATATTGGACAAATTGTCTATTCAGCAATACTCTTTTACAATTTTACAGATGTTGTATGAGTTAAGTGGCTGATAAAACATGTATAATTGATGCGTTTTGGTGTCATTTAATATCTTTTAAAGACATATATTTTTTCACTTAGAATATATATCCTATATGATAAAAACTTATTGAAGTATGCTCCAGGGGCGTCGCCAGACATATTTCAGTGGGGCACGTGCCCCACTGTTGATCTGCAGTGCCCCAGTAAAAATTTCACCAATAAAAAAGAAAACGCTTCAGAGTTTTAAGTCTACATAACATAGACAACAGCACACATACTACTTAGTATGGTAATTGTTTGCTACTGTATTCACTCCACGAAACAGTGAGCACATGGCTACTTAATATGGTAATTTATTCACGTGTGGATCGAGACTTCAGTTGAGAGAGAGAGAGAGAGAGAGAGAGAGAGAGAGAGACAGAGAGAGGCGATGTGAATCACTGCTGAGGTAAGTAATGTTAGCCAACAACAATTTGTTAATTACATTATTTTGATTTTGATTTGACTCAAACTGTAACTCCTGGATGGATATCAGAAAGTTATTCGCCCGCAGCAGAGAGGAAGCGAGGAATGAGAGATGTAAGTGAAGTCCTAGCTAGCTAGGCAACATAATATTCTTAAATTGATGCTAAGTTTGCTAACGTTATTCCTTGTATCAAGACAAACATATTCATTTGCTGTACGAGCTGTTGGGGGAATTTCCAATGAACATGAAACATAATGTTGGTTATTGTCTGCTGGTTCTGCATCAATGATGATTTGGAGTAAGCATATGTGAGTTGAGTGCTTCTCAAACGGTTTATCTTCAGGAAGAAAACATTAAACAGTAAAAAAGTGAACAGTATAAATTGCAAATAATGCTGTAAACATTATTAAAAAAAGCAAAACACACAAACAACCTGAGTGGGATAACATTTCTATAACTCAGCATCAATACTTGCTCTTGAACAAGTGTAAACATGAAAAAATAAAATAAAATAAACTATCTACACACTCCTTTCAATTGTTTGCCCCAGTTGGGAGTGGGGGTGGGGGGGGGGGGGCTGGGGCAAACAATTGAAGTCCAAGCATAATGGGGAGATTCTTTCTAACAAAGATGAGCACTTCAAGATGCTCAGGTGTCAGCCTGCTCCTGTGTTCATCAATGATGAGTTCTAAAAAGCCTCTAACTCTCAAAAGTCATTAAAATGTCTTACAACTTTACCACCACGGTTGACTTTATTGTGGCATGTTTTGCACTCCACCTCTTCATCTTTTTCGTTTTATATGGTAAAATAATCCCACACAGCTCACATTTTTACCGTATCTTTTAATTCACACGGCCGTCTTAACGGTTAGAACAGACCTGTGGATGTGTTGAAGGTGTGCTGGAAAATGCGGAACGGAGTATAGCAGAAGAGTGGAATGTATTATTTAAATCGGTGCGTTGGAAAACACGGCCCAGTTTTTTTTTTAAACTGAATCTGGATCGGCATTTTCCCATGCCTTGCCGATACGCATTTTTTGGCAAATATCAGCGGCCGATCCGGTCCGATTCAAATATCGGATCGGAACAACCCTAATCATAACAATAATTGACTGCAACTTATCCTCACGCCAAAGTCCTCTGCAATAGGCTCTAGCTCAACTAACAGGGTTTTTTTCAATTTTCTGAATTGAAATGTGTGATAGTACTTCTGCATCATGTTAAATAAATGCTTAACTATGATATTAGAAGTGATTGTTTACCATGGTTACTCAGCTGTAAAGTACAGCACTATGTCATCAGTTTCTGATTTATTAAATTGTATGACAATGCCAAAATATTGCTCATCTTGAACTATTTGGAAAAAAAAGATATAAAAATAACTAAAAACTTGATTCAATTATAAATAAAGATTTGTACACATAGAAGTAATCATCAACTTAAAGCGTCCTCTTTGGGGATTGTAATAGAGATCCATCTGGATTCATGAACTTACTTCTAAACATTTCTTCACAAAAAAAGAAGTCTTTAACATCAATATTTATGGAACATGTCCACAAAAAAATCTAGCTGTCAACACTGAATATTGCATTGTTGCATTTCTTTTCACAGTTTATGAACTTACATTCACATTTTGTTGAAGTATTATTCAATAAATATATGTATAAAGGATTTTTGAATTGTTGCTATTTTTAGAATATTTAAAAAAAAATCTCATGTACCCCTTGGCATACCTTCAAGTAGCCCATTTGAGAACCACTGTTCTAAGTGTCTCTTGCAGATTTTAGTACAAATGCTTCAATTAAAATTTGAGTACCAATTCAACTTTTCATTTTAAAATTACATAAAATATTGTAAAGTGTTTAGGAGCAAATGTGTGTGTGTGTGTGTGTGTGTGTGTGTGTGTGTGAAAGCTGTGGGGAGGGCTTATATGGACTCTGATATAATATTCATGTAAATCATAAAGCTGGTTTGAAGTAATATTGTGTAACATATTAAAGGTAAAAGCATTTGGAATAGTGTCTCATAAATACTGCACCATGTGTGTTTATTCTAATTAGTTTAGGACGATGTGAGAACACGATGCACAATTATTTGCACCAACAACCATGTCCAGCATCTGCTTCCTTGAATTGAAGCTATTTTCTTTTTTGTTATAAAGAATGCAAGAACCCACACCAGAGAAGTTGATTTGCAACTGGTTTAGCCTGGAAGAAATGTGATCCTGTGAGAGTTGGGTACTGTCCTTATGAAAATTCAAAGGAGGATAGTAGAATTTTTACCCATTATTTTACTACTCACTATCAATTTAGATCCACTATGGACTGGACTTTCACAAGATTATGTTAGACCCCCTCGACGTCCATTGCTTTCGGTCTCCCCTAGAGGAGGGTGCGGGGTGTTGCAAACATATGTGGTCCTCTCCAAGGTTTCTCATAGTCATTCCTATCGACGTCCCACTGGGGTGAGTTTTTCTTGCCCTTATTTGGGCTCTGTACCGTGGATGTCGTTGTGGCTTGTGCAGCCCTTTGAGACACTTGTGAAATTAGGGCTATATAAATAAACGTTGATTGATTGACATTGAATTTTGGCGGACTACTGTAAAGTACTAAACATAAATAATGTTCCTGTCCCAATTCAAACATAAAAAAACATTTACTGTAAAAATAATACATGTGAAGAAAACACTACCTGTTCAAGTAAATGTATTCCTAAATGTAATCTTTAGCTGCCGGTAGGTTCAATCTAGTTTACAAAATTTTCATTTTAATCTAGTGTTGTCAAACTATTACAATTGTGAATCAGATTGGACACAGGGCTTTCGTGGATTCATCTTTCATTTCTAATTGATATTTATGTTTTTATTTGTGTTTTGCATGTGCAAAGAGAGTCAAGAAAGAGGAATGAATTCTGTAGGTACTATATCCATCCATTCATTTTCCATCCATCCCTCCATTTTCTACCGCTTGTTCCCTTTTTCGGGGCCGCGGGGGGCGCTGGCGCCTATCTCAGCTACAATCGGGCGGAAGGCGGGGTACACCCCGGACAAGTCGCCACCTCATCACAGGGCCAACACAGATAGACAGCCAACATTCACACTCACATTCACACACTAGGGCCAATTTAGTGTTGCCAATCAACCTATCCCCAGGTGCATGTCTTTGGAAGTGGGAGGAAGCCGGAGTACCCGGAGGGAACCCACGCATTCACGGGGAGAACATGCAAACTCCACACAGAAAGATCCCGAGCCTGGATTTGAAACCAGGACTGCAGGACCTTCGTATTGTGAGGCAGACGCACTAACCCCTCTGCCACCGTGAAGCCCCATCCATTCATTTTCTACCGCTTATTCCCTTTGGGGTCGCGGGGGGCGCTGGTGCCTATATCAGCTACAATCGGGCGTAAGGCGGTGTACACCCTGGACAAGTCGCCACCTCATCGCAGGGCCAACACAGATAGACAGACAACATTCACACTCACATTCACACACTAGGGCCAATTTAGTGTCGTACGTACTTTATGTGTTTATTAAAAATATATAGCATCATGTTTATTTTGACAAACATCTATCCACATTAATGTGGACCTATTACTAATGTTGTGTAATGAATGTGTTATTTTAAGATAGAAGGAAGGAAAAAAAATCTGTCGTGAAGCGTGTGCATATTACTTGTTCTGTCATGTCATTTTTGTCCTCAGATTTAACCAAATCTTGCTTCCACACAATGCTTCCTATTGGTTAAGTAGCTTTTCACCCATTTCAACACTACTCCCCTAATGCCTTACGTTCTAATTTGTGTATTAAGATACTGCGATTGGTTGTGTTGAATGATTTTGATAGGTTCAAAAATACTGCAGCTGCAGATTGTTTGTGATCTATTGCGTTGGTAATTTCTTCAGATATGCCAATTATTGCAATTGATGTTGATATATTTGTTCTGTATCCGTATTGGCTTGCTGACAGTACTTCATACTTGTTTATAAATTTGTGTAATCCGTTGGTAAATAATTTTTCAATAATTTTGGTGAATTGTGGGAGTAATTAGACTTGTCTGTAATTCTTGAATTGATGTTTGTCTCCTGTCTTGTACATTTATACTATTTTAGCTATTTTCATCTGGTCTAGGAATTTTTCTGTTTGCAGTGATACGTTTAAACATGATTGGTCTGATATTTCTATTATGGCCTTTTTTTAAAATCAATTTAATATCGATCCCTTCATAACAAGTGGATGTTTTAGATTTCCTTTTGTTTACAATATCTATTATTTCCTCTACTCTCACTGAGCTTAGAAAAGTTGAGTTGAGATTTCTTTCGATGTTTTTTTCAGAAACATCAGATGTGTTTTAGTGAGATTTAGTCTTCTTTGTTTTGTCCGATATCTACAAAATAGTCGTTGAAATATTTGACCTTCCATAAAATCCTTTTCCCGTCTCCCTATAAAAACAATTGAGGATATTCTGCTTTCCATAGGCTTTTTCTTGATAATACTGTTTGAGATGTTCAATGTTGCCTTAATGGTATTTTTGTTTTCATTTAGTATATTGTCGTAATGTTCTTTCTTACTTTCCCGTAGAGTCCGTATTAAATTGTTTTTGTACGTTTTATATTTGTGTTCAGCTTCTTTGTTTAATAAATTGTTTGTATACATCTTTCAGGGCGTTGAGGGGATCCAGTTTGCAGGCTGCAGGAATAGGGCTCTGCTTTTTGCTGATTATGTGGTCCTGATGGCTTCATCTGGCCAGGATCTTCAGCTCTCACTGGATTGGTTTGCAGCTGAGTGTGAAGCGACTGGGATGAGAATCAGCACTTCCAAGTCCGAGTCCATGGTTCTGGCCCGGAAAAGGGTAAAGTGTCATCTCCGGGTTAGGGAAGAGATCTTGCCACATGTGGAGGAGTTCAAGTATCTCGGAGTCTTGTTCACGAGTGGAGGAAGAGTGCATCGTGCGGCGTCTTCAGTAATGCCGACGCTGTATCGATCTGTTGTGGTGAAGAAGGAGCTGAGCCGGAAGGCAAAACTTTCAATTTAGCGGTCGATCTGCGTTCCCATCCTCACCTATGGCCATGAACTTTGGGTTATGACCGAAAGGACAAGATCACGGGTAAAAGCTGTCAAAATGAGTTTTCTCCGCTTGGGCTCTCCCTTAGAGATAAGGTGAGAAGCTCTGCCATCCGGGAGGAGCTTAAAGTAAAGCCGCTGCTCCTCCACATCAAGACAAGCCAGATGAGGTGGTTCCGGCATCTGGTCAGGATGCCACATGAACGCCTCCCTAAGGAGGTGTTAAGGGCATGTCCGACCGGTAGGAGGCCACAGAGAAGACCCAGGACACTTTGGGAAGACTATGTCTCCCGGCAGGCCTGGGGACGCCTCGGGGTCCCTCGGGAGGAGCTGGACGAAGTGGCTGGGGAGAGGAAAGTCTGGGCTTCGCTACTAATGCTGCTACCCTCGGGACCCGACCTTGGATAAGCGGAGGAAAATGGATGGATGGATGGGTGGATAAAGCTTTTTCTAATGATTTTGTCATTCTTTTTTTCTTTCTTTCTCTTCTTTTTAGAAACTATTTTTAGTGGAAAGTTTTTATCATACACTCTTATGTATGATAAAATGAATGAAAAAATGTCATAAGTTTTATTCACTTCAGTTGTACTATACTGTTTTCCCCATGTTTGTTCTTTCAAAACAATTTTAAAGGCCATAAATCGTTTTGCTGTGCGTATTCTTTTGTTTGATGTATTAATTTCCTTTTTTTGTCACTCTAAAGTTCGCATTGTATATTGTGAAGACTGGAAGATGATCAGTGTTATCGGTGATTAACACCAACACTTTGTTTTGTTATTAAAATCATTGATGAATCTGTTATCAATTAAAGTGGCATTATAATCTGTTATTCTGCTTGCTTTAGACTTTTAAAATTTTTTTTATCATACTGTTCATTGTGTTTTTTGCTTATTTGGGTTCAGAAAATCAAAGTTGAAGTCTCAACATATAAGAAAAATATTTTTGGTTATCTGTAAAAGTTGCTTTTGATCCAGTCTGTGCATGTCACTATACTTGCCTTTGACATACAGTGGGGCAAAACAGTATTTAGTCAGCCACCGATTGTGCAAGTTCTCCCACTGAAAATGATGACAGAGGTCTGTAATTTTCATCATAGGTACACTTCAACTGTGAGAGACAGAATGTGAAAAAAAATCAAGGAATTCACATGGTAGGAATTTTAAAGAATTTATTTGTAAATTATGGTGGAAAATAAGTATTTGGTCAACCATTCAAAGCTCTCACTGGTGGGAGGAGGCTTTGGCTCAAAATCTCACGATACATGGCCCCATTCATTCTGTCCTTAACACGGATCAATCGTCCTGTCCCCTTAGCAGAAAAACAGCCCCAAGGCATGATGTTTCCACCCCCATGCTTCACAGTAGGTTTGGTGTTCTTGGGAGTATTCTTCTTCCTCCAAACACGACGAGTTGAGTTTATACCAAAATGGATACATGGATGATGCAGTAGAGGATTGGGAGAATGTCATGTGGTCAGACGAAACCAAAATAGAACTTTTTGGTATAAACTCAACTCGTAGTGTTTGGAGGAAGACAAATACTGAGTTGCATCCCAAGAGCACCACACCTACTGTGAAGCATGTGGGTGGAAACATCATGCTTTGGGCCTGTTTTTATGCTAAGGGGACAGGACGATTGATCCGTGTTAAGGAAAGAATGAATGGGGCCATGTATCTTGATATTTTGAGCCAAAACCTCCTTCCATCAATGAGAGCTTTGAATGGTTGACTAAATACTTATTTTCCACCATAATTTACAAATAAATTCTTTAAAATTCCTACAATGTGAACTCCTGGATTTTTTTTCACATTCTGTCTTTCACAGTTGAAGTGTACCTATGATGAAAATTACAGACCTCTGTCATCATTTTAAGTGGGAGAACTTGCACAATCGGTGGCTGACTAAACACTTTTTTGCTCAACTGGATATATTTTTGTTTGCATCATACTAACACGTTAATGTCTTTTCCTAACACATTTCTACAGTGATGCATTTTAATAGGTTATCAATAGCAAGAGACTTGTTTTTAAGTACTTTATAGTTCATATGATTTTTCACCTACAGTGCTACTCTACCTCGAGTTTTATTATACCTGTTAATATAATAAGGGTCATATCCATCCAATTCAAAGTATATTCCCCTTCCTGTATCCATCCAGGTTTCTGAGATCATTATTACTTTACATGGTTCATTATTTGTCTTAAGTATAGGTTAATATTACCAAAGTCTGCATACATGCTTCTACTGGTGAAGTGAATAATTGTTAGTCTATCATCTGTTTTTATGTTCCTATTGTATTGGTCTTCTGTGTAAAATTGGCAGTTGTTGCTTATTGTGCGAAAGAAGCTGGTATCTGGATCTATGTCCATTACCGTTTCAAAATGTGTTTGGTTTGTTTGTTTGGCAGATATGTGGTGTGTTGCTGTGTCCCACTGAGGATGCTGTTTCAAGGTGCAGCCTGCAGGGGAAGCTCTTGAATGGAGTTGTTGCTTGCTATGGCTTCATTGAGTAAGTGATAGGAGACGAAGTACAGAAGAGGGATGGGGATTTAAATAATTGTCAGCGTGGTTTTGAGTGAATTGCATGCTGTATGTTGGCAGCTAGTACATCGGGAGGATACCATCTGGCTGTTAAAAAGAGAAACGATTCCAAAACAAGCTGACATTATCTATAAAAAGCAATTTTTTCTGTATGCACGCACAGCTGATCCAGGTGTTTAAGGATAACAGACGACTAAACCGTGCAACGTTCCGGGACAATACCAGCAGAGGACCGCTAATCCACACTAAAAGCCTACACACTTCGACAACCTAATAAACAATGACCCTGCCATTTATTATGATGTCGTGTGAACATGTCAAAAATTGCGATCTTTTCTGCACACAGACAAACAGTCCGTGCACGAGCAAAAAATAATCTGTACAGGTGTTAAATTAGTCCAAATTAGCACTGAGTCGTGCTAACTGAGACAGGCCACACACATGTGTATTTTTTATGTGCAAGGTTTTTGGCACAATTTTGACGCAATCAATTTTGCTTCAAAAAACACAAAAATAGCGTGTGCTATTAGTGGGCGTGTTGTGTGCGATTTATGAACACTACGTGTGGAATTGTAACGTGGCGAAGGATGGCTAATGAGGATTTTGCGTTAATAATACGGGGCATCACAACGGAGGCACTCTCGTTTATTGCACATTCCTGTCATCATGTTCCGCCCACCTGTGGTGTTTTGCTATCTTTTGAAACATGCAGGAGATATGTACCACATTTTATGGGCATTTTAGAAGCAGAAACAGTCATTGCAACGCGAGCACAGATCTTGTTTGCACCTCCTTCTCACACGTGTTGAATAAAATGCACAATAGTGCTCGCAAAACGATGAGTGTTGATGAATCACATTGCGTACGCTAAATAATTATATTTGCATCTTTTGTTTCCAGTATTGTGGGGGTTTTGATGATCAGCATATATTTTGCATATTAATGAAGACAAACACAAAATGGACTAGAATAAGGCGTGCACCTTCTTCTAACAGACGCAGCCCACTTTGCTAATGCTAAGTAGATCAGCTTTGCGTGTGCTATCAAGTTTGCACATGTTTAGTGCATGTAAATCTTTAGCAAATCAGGCTTTAAGTGCGTACAGGAACCTTTGTAGTGTTACTGATTATAATTGACAAATTTCCTGCCTCTTGCTATTGCGTAGATCAAATAAGGTAACCATTCCTTCAATGCGTAGCATGTAGGAACTTTGTTAGGAACCACGCTGCATTTTAAGGGTCAGTGAGAAGCACAGACGTGCGGACCTAAAAAAATCTAGACCTCAAACTCAAAACAGACCAAAGCTTGCTAGTGTAAAAGCACTTTTGAGTTTTAAGTCCTTTCCTGTCCGAGCCTAAGAAATGTCCGGAAAGACGGATATGATATTTTTAACTACAGTAGATATTGGCAAGTCAGCATTTTCATTGTCTTCTTCGGAAAGGTTAGAAGAATACATTAAAATGTACTAATAAACCAAACTAAACTAAATAGAGAAGAATAGAATAGATATAGAATAATAAGTTTCAGTGGATATGGTCTCTATAAAAAAAAATTTAAGCACCTAAAGGCCTACTTGATCTTTCTGGCTGACTAAAACTACAGATGACCTTGGATTTTCTTTGTGAGCTGTCTTAAAAGGTCAGGTAAAAACTTAATTGGATGAAAGGCGGAGAAATTCTCCCATTAAAAAATAATACATCTAATTAATCTGTTCCAGACATCAGCATTTTATAGAAAATACATAGTTTACATGTAGATGACAATATGGAATATATGCACAATGAATGGAATTGACAAATAAACATTTAACATAACTTTACATTGTTGGTGAAGATGGCGAAGAGTGGAGAGGAGAGCCATGTAGATGCCACAATCATAATTTGCAATTAGTTAGTTTTAAGGATGCATGATAAATAGCGGACAGACAAGTATCGGGCTCATAAGAGGATTCATGATGACATCATACTGATAACATTGTGATTCTGATAACATAAAATATTGGTGATAAAAATGAAAACAAATTAAAAACGCTCCAATTAAGCCAGATGACCCCGTACTGTGTTGTTGGTGGATTCGGGTAAGGAAATCAAGCGCTCCCTTTAGCCTATGTGCAATCTTGGTTTTTAGATAATTTTTATTTGAAAAGAGTAATACTATTCATTGGGAGTGTTGTCGTCGTATCAATATTACTGTTTATCGTTACATTCCTACAATACAGTCTTGTTTCCCGGTAAAACATCCAAACACTGTGACTTAGAAGTTCTGATTGGATACACGCCGGGATTTACCCCCGCCCCTCTCCTGCATGCTACTGTGATTGGATGAATTTTTAACTTTTCGAACCCACCTAAAGGCGAAAATAAATATGATTTGATATCGTCTCCGTCAATGATTTTTGTTTCGTTTTTATTCATCGCCTTGATTGTAAACTATTGTTGTGATTGTTTTCGTCAATGTTCATTTGTTTTAGCTCGTTGTCGTCTTATTTTAGTCAGGGTAAAATAGGTCGTTGACGAAAACTAAGTTAAACATTTTTAGTAAACAAAATTAACACTAGTGCATACAAAAAAAAGGTTTTAGTGTCAAAATATGTTTTTAAGAGGTTTCTGTTGACCAGTTCTTAGAAACAGCCAGCATGTAATGGTGTCATGCAACGTAAATAAAGTGTCTTCTTTGGAAACATTATAACACTTACTCAACAAGTAGGTTTCTATTTCATCATATACCTTAAAAATAGTTACATACTTTCTGCTTGGTTAGCATGATAACACTACTGGCTTATTTCGCTCTGTCCGCAAATAATGAAGAATGCCAGGCTGCAATTGATTGTTGACATGTAGTCATGTGACTACCAGACTCCGTTTGATTAGTGAAATGGAGGCGGACGTCACAAGTGCCTACAGTACGTTGGATTATTCAAAGAGAGTCATGTGACAGTGCGTACCGGAAGAAGGTTCGTTGACAAACAATTTGTCTTTGCAAGCCATAATCAGATAGTACATGGTGATATGTAACGGAATGAAACTTAATGTAAAAGAGTAAGAGTAGAGTTTCTTTTTTACAAAAATACTCAAGTAAAAGTAAAAAATACTCCGGCAAGTACAATTTTTTAAAAGTTACTTAAGTAAATATAACGGATTATGTTACAGCTTTATTCAAACATTTTATAAATTCATTTTTGTTCTCAAAAGTCTGCAGTCAACAACCCATAATGACAATGTGAATTATTATTATTATTTTCAATAGCAGAATCTTTCCCGGCTGCACTCAGACTAAAGGCGGTGTACACCCTGGACAACACAAATAAACAGACAACCATTCACACACTAGTTGTTATGTTTTACTAAGGGAGATGACAGCAACAGAGACCAGGGTAAGTATGTAGCTTTGAGATGTATCATATATATATAGACCATATATATATAATAATTAAACAATACTATATAATAACTAAAGAAATGGAGTGTGAAAAAATCCAAGAGTGTGTATGGTGTAAGACTATCTGTAGTATTTAACTGGAGTGTTTTACCGTAAATGTTGGAAATGCGTGTTGAGAGGAGCGGTGCTGTCCGACAAGGGCAAGACAGGCAGAGTTGTCCAGGGGCAGAAGCGGGGTCGAGAGGCAGGAGCGAGTCGTTGTAGTCTGGGGGCAAACGATGAGTCGAGAACCAGGAAGCGCGAGGGAGGCAGGGAGGATCCAGGAGCAAAAGACGCACAGCTTGACTCAGGGATGCACACAGGGAAGGTACAGAAGACTATATTCCGGCGAGGAATGGCAGGTTGAGCAGGCTTAAGAAGGCAGCTCGCTCATCACAGGCAGGTGCGCTGAATGATTGCAGCTGGTGTCTGCTACAGGGCGAAGACGCGCCTGGCGTGTCCCTGGATGTGCGCAGCCGTGACCATGTCCCGAGATGCAACAAGTGGAGTGCAAGGATGAGGGCTTATGGAATGCGCCCTGGCCATGACACTAGTAGTGCCAATATCAGCCTATCGCAGGGTTCACCCAGAGAGAACCCACAAAGTCATGGGGAGTACATGCAAAGTCAACACAGAAAGACACTGAGCCTGAGAAACACAATTCTCATGTCTGATGAGACACATACTGAATTATTTGGCGGGAATGCCAGGCGCTATGTTTGGAAGAAACCAGGTACTGCTCATCACCAAGTCAATACCATCGCTACAGTGAAGAATGGTGGTGGCAGCCTCATGCTGTGGGGATGGTTTTCAGCGGCAGGAACTGGGAGACTAGTCACGATAGAAGGAAGGACGAATGCTGCAATGTACATAGACATCCTGGATGAAAACTGAAGTGAATTATATCATGATCAGTTTTTTTATATGATTGGGAAGTAGCATGTATTTGTATTTGGTCACAGAATCCTGTAAAGGATTATTCTACTAAGGTCAACAGTCCACATGTCCAGCACAAGCGCTCCAGAAAGGGGGCTTTTCCCCCAGGACATTGGGGAATTTAAAAGACAGCAGCAGTTGGATTTTAAGAGGAAGTGCAAACACAATAACGACATTTGGTAAGAGCCCCCCCCCGGTAGGAGTAGAGATCAGTGCTTGGAGGTCAAATGACTCTATTGAGCAAAGTGACAACGCCCAGGTGTTGTCTGCATTTGTACAAACAAACTGAGTGTTGTCCAAACTGGCCGGCCCCAAGTCTAGAGTTACAAAGATTTTGGGTCTTTTGATAAACGGTATTTAAGGATAGTAGTCCGAGAGGACATCAGAAGAGATCCAGCCCATTCCTTTTCCAGGAAACTGCATTTCCTGTCTGAAGCTCGCTGAAACAGACAAGGCTTTTTGATCGACGATTCCTCTTGACTTCTTCTTGGCTCATCACAAGCACACGGTCACGCTGTCCTGGGAGAGTGGCAAAATCGACCGAAATACTACAAAACCAACGCTTCCCATCCAATCTGTTGGAACTTGAGAGGTGCTGCAAAGAGGAAAGATAGGTGTGCCAAGCTTGTGGCGTCGTATTAAAAAAAAAGACTCGAGGCTGTGATTGCTGCCAAAAGTGAATCAACAAAGTGTTGAGCAAAGGCTGTGAATACTTATGTACATGTTTTTTTTTTACTCTTAATATAGTTGCTAAATAATAAAAAAAAAAACTTTTACACATCATCATGTGTGTAGAATTGTGAGTACAAAAATACATGTATTTAATTTTAGAATAAGACTGTAGCATGACAATATGTGGAAAAGTGAAGCGCTGTGAATACTTTCCGAATGCACCGTAATTATTGATTTACCAACAAATCATTTTGATTATTTTTCATTGATGTGTACCACTAAACAGTTGGACATTAAAAGAACAGTAATCTGTCATGATCCGTAGTCTGGATCATGTTTAGTTTAGTTATTTTCTGTTAGTTTGGACTCCCTTTGCTGTTTGTGTACCTTTTGTGAGTCAGTTTGGTCACCATGGTAACATATTAATTTCACCTGCTGAGGGTTCCAGACGCACACCTGTTTTTGTTAATTACTTCTGCTGCGTCCACGCCTGACTTGTCTTCTGCTGCGTCCACGCCTGTTACGACGGCGCCGACGTGCCAACTTCCACGTCGACCATGGATGTGGCCGCCCCCTGGTCGTCCGCCACGCCAAGTGCATCCACCTCCCTGTCGGCCACGGATGTGGCCGCTCCCTGGTCGCCCGCCTCGCCGGCTGCATCGGCGTTCCACTCGCCGCCGCCACTTGACTTTGCCTCGGTGGATTCGGGGACACTTGGCCTGGCGACCCACCGCCAATTCCTCCCTCCGCCCTCCCGTGACTCTTGACCCTGCTTGTTTTTGTTTATGGACATCTGGTATCTGTCCTTGAGGAGGGGGTACTGTCATGATCCGTAGTCTGGATCATGTTTAGTTTAGTTATTTTCTGTTAGTTTGGACTCCCTTTGTTGTTCGTGTACCTTTTGTGAGTCAGTTTGGTCACCATGGTAACATATTAATTTCACCTGCTGAGGGTTCCAGACGCACACCTGTTTTTGTTAATTACTTCCTTATTTAAGCCTGCCTTGTCCCGTCAGTCGGTCTTGGTCCCTTGTTTGCGGTATGCAACTGTTTCGTTGGTAATTCTAGATTTCTTGTTACCTGATCCTGTGCTAGTGTTAGCATTAGCTTCTGTGCTTTCGCCACGCGTTTCTTTTCGTCTGTTTTTGTACCAGTGTTTTGTTATTAAATCATTCTTACCTTTTAATTGTTGTCCGGAGTGTCTATGTTTGCGTTGGAGGAACGATCCCGCATTAAAATGCGACCCGCACGTGACAAAATCACATCCATCCATCCCTTATCTACCGCTTGTCCACAAATGTATATAAAAAATATGTATAGTGCAATAAGGGCAGCAAATCAGAATCTATGATAGGAATAATGGTATAAAATAACTGAAAGACACACAATGATTTAAATATGACTGTAATGACAATGTATGATCATTAAAGTTTAGGGTGAGTGTCCTGTTTATAAGTTTAAGTGGGTAAGAGGGATGAGAAAAAGAAAACACAAACACAAAATTTACAGTATTGCCAAAGACCCATTAATACATTGTTTTTCTTCATAAAATGTATAATAAAATATAGATTATTTATTAATAAATGTATAATCATAATTGAGTTGTATTGTTGGATTGGCAATTCATTCTACATAAACAATAGAACACACCTTCAGTTCATTTGCTTCGATGTAGCCACTGCGGTCTGTATCATATCGCCGCCACGCCTACAAGAAAAAAAAAAAACACAAAAAAACCTTAAGGTATGAACTTTAAAAAATAAATTTTTTCAAATTACCTTCAATACACAGACGCGGCAGCAAGAGACGGAAAGATACAAGCATGGCCGGGAGGGGCTTTTTAATAAATGTTTTAATCCTGCAGCTGTCTGTGGCCAAAGAAGGGTTCCTTGTCAAGATGGATGGTCTTCCTCCTTCCCCATCCCCTCCTCCTCCCCCTGTGCACCCTTCTCCTCTGCACAGCGGTCTTATCCATTATACATGACCCTGAAAATAGAAGGTCCTGCTTTCTCATTCTAACCCTTTAAAAACCTCTTTGCTCACTTCCTCCTTCAACAAAGACTGATTAATCCTCTTGTTTTATGCTCTCAAACTCTGGCTACCAACCTCCCATCGACATTTCATTAAGTTTCCTCTGTGACTGTTTGCTATCGTCCGTCCTTTTTATCCTCCACATATTCTCCTTCCTCCCTCACCCATTTCATTATTCCTCTCAATGACAGTGAGAAGAAAGACACAATCTTCACTGTGTGCAATTGGTTTCTAATTGGATGCAGTCTTTCATTGTTGCAGATCTAACACAGAATCTGCCAGCGTTTTATCTTCAGCGAAAATTTGGTGAAATAAATTATTTCCTATTCCTTGTCGCTTTCAACGCTCTGAAGAAAGCTTTGTGTGAGTTATAGAATGATTCATTATTCATACTGCTCATAGCATCAAACATCTTTACACAACACTTTGGTTAATGAACCCATTTGTTGTAAATGCGTATCCCTGCGAAAGTTAAAACGATATCATCAACCTTGGGTAAATCAATAAAAAATCAAAGAAATCCACATTTTTGTTGTTTTTTTACACCCATGTGATCCGGCACAATAATCAAAATCATGTACCCCAGGTGTCCAACATGTTTTGGAATATAAATACAGAATATTTTCATACATCCAATTAAATGCGAAGAAACCTGAGACTCCGGCAGGCATGCACAATTGTTTTGCATGAAAGTGATATGGCAGGCTCATGGTTCATGCAGGAACATTTGCATGTCTGTTTTTTTATATGTCTGACAGGAACCGGACTAACAATATATACAAAACAGTGTTGGTATTTCTTTGGCCTGTCTCAAGACCCTTAAATGTTCGATAAATCGATGAATGTTTTGCTCCTGTCTTAAAGGGATGTACAAGAACAATTTGTTGAGCGACTAAAATGGGGGAATTACTACAAACTGACTGTTACCTCTCTAAAGTGTCTTATCATTTTACTGTAGTTAACAGCTTTGGTCAGTTTGGCTCCGTGACATGCGGTGAACTAAACACTAGGTGAGGCATACATACTTTTTTTTCTTTTTACTCAAATTCATATGTGCAGCTCTAGTCGTTGTTGATTTAGGTTGCCCATTAGAGTTACAGGGGGAAAAAAAAGGGAGTTATTCGCGTTCATAAAAACGCTATCATAATGATATTATGATATGATAAATGGGTCCAAAAAGTATTTGATAAAGTTGTTATTGAATACTTTTTGGTCCCAATTGCTTTTAAAAAAATAAATCAAGTATTGTGAGTGTATATTACCTTTCTTTGTTTGTATCTGAAGCAGCAATAGCTATCCTCCATGAAGGCGTACTTTGTATAATCGCATTCATTTGGTCATAAAGTCCAGTTTAGAGAAGTATTTATTCTTGGTTAGAGTATATAATCCTCCATATTGGCAGAAACATTCATTTAATTCAATTTAATTCCAAGAAATTAAACACAATTTTTGCATCTGACAAAAAACACCCACAAACGCTGGCTTACTCCAATAAAAATGCCACGTTTGTTCTGAATACAGTTAAAAAAAAAGAAAAGAAAAAAATGCTGGCTTCCACTGGAGAGACCTGTGTCTCCTAGCTTGAGCGCCCCCACTGTGGTGAGTCAGAGTACTGCTGTAGGATTGAACTGCAAGTTGACAATATATCGCCCCCTACCTTGAGGCAGAGGTACTTGCTGCCTCAAGACATGCCTTTTCCACGTGGCAACAAGCATGCGCCACCTCGCACGCACGCCCCAATACACACTGTGTGTAGCCGTGGAGGCACCGCCTGTGTCTGCCTCACTTCTCATCTGCTGCATTGTTTTGCTCAGGAAACATGGAATTTCCGCGATTTTGACCATGAAAATTATCAAAATATACAGCAACCACACCTAAATCACATAGAAAGCATAAGCCAAAAGAGAAATATTAAAACTTATTTATTTTATTACTTTGTTTTGGAAGATCTCACGGTTAAGCCACCTGGTGGCAGGTGAGGCACTGCGTCACTTGCCTCCCCTGACAGCACGTCACTGGTTTAGCTGTATAGTGGTGTCTTGACATAGAAGTTTGATTTTAACCTTGACAGATCTATCGTATACATTTGCTGATTTCTGTCCTTTTCAACACACTTTCTTTTATTTCAAACTCTTGGCTGGCATTATCATAGCCTTTATTGACTCCCGGTTCGTCCGCAAGGTGCAGATTGTAAGTTGTATGCTTGTAGTACGTCGCCATGTCATGTTTACTGAGGATCTTTTTTTCTTCAACGCACATAATCTGCTTCTTCTTTTCCATACTGTCCAACCAACTGACTTTCTTCAGTCCAATAGTTGGAAAACCAAAGTTTTGTCTGTCAAGCTAGCCAGCTATTGCAAGCTAAAACTAACAAGTACAAACCCTGTTTCCATATGAGTTGGGAAATTGTTAGATGTAAATATAAACGGAATACAATGATTTTCAAAATTTTTTCAACCCATATTTAATTGAATGCACTACAAAGACAAGATATTTGATGTTCAAACTCATAAACTTTATTTTTTTTTTGCAAATAATAATTAACTTAGAATTTCATGGCTGCAACACGTGCCAAAGTAGTTGGGAAAGGGCATGTTCACCACTGTGTTACATCACCTTTTCTTTTAACAACACTCAATAATCGTTTGGAACTGAGGAAACTGATTGTTGAAGCTTTGAAAGTGGAATTCTTTCCCATTCTTGTTTTATGTAGAGCTTCCGTCGTTCAACAGTCCTGGGTCTCCGTTGTCGTATTTTACGCTTCATAATGCGCCACTAAGTTTCGATGGGAGAAATGTCTGACTGCAGGCGGGCCAGTAAAGTACCCGCACTCTTTTTTTACAAAACCACGCTGATGTAACACGTGCTGAATGTGGCTTGGTGTTGTCTTGCTGAAATAAGCAGAGGCATCCATGAAAAAAATGGCGTTTAGATGGCAGCATATGTTGTTCCAAAACCTGTATGTACCTTTCAGCATTAATGGTGCCTTCACAGATGTGTAAGTTACTCATGCGTTGGGCACTAATGCACCCTCATACCATCACAGATGCTGGCTTTTGAACTTTGCACTGATAACAGTCTGGATGGTTCGTTTCCCCTTTGGTCCGGATGACACGATGTCGGATATTTCCAAAAACAATTTGAAATGTGGACATGTCAGACCACCGAACACTTTTCCACTTTGCATCAGTCCATCTTAGATGATCTCGGGCACAGAGAAGCTGGCGGCGTTTCTGGATGTTGTTGATAAATGGCTTTCGCTTTGCATAGTAGAGCTTTAACTTGCACTTACAGATGTAGCAACGAACTGTATTTAGTGACAGTGGTTTTCTGAAGTGTTCCTGAGCCCATGTGGTGATATCATTTAGAGATTGATGTCGGTTTTTGATACAGTGCCGTCTGAGGTATCGAACGTCACGGTCTTTCAAAGTTGGTTTCTGGCAATGCCGCTTACGTGGAGTGATTTTTCCAAATTCTCTGAACCTTTTCAAAATCCTTAAATTTCTCGTAATTGCACTTTGAGAAACGTTGTTCTTAAACTGTTTTGACTATTAGCTCACGCAATTGTGGACAAAGGGGTGTACCTCGGCCCATTCTTTCTTGTGAAAGACTGAGCATTTTTTGGGAAGCTGTTTTTATACCCAATCATGGCACCCACCACTTATTTGGGATGTTCCAAATAAGTGTTCGATGAGCATTCCTCAACTTTATCAGTATTTATTGCCACCTTTCCCAACGTCTTTGTCACGTGTTGCTGGCATCTAATTCTAAAGTGAATGATTATTTGCAAAAAAATAAAAATGTTTATCAGTTTGGACATTAAATATGTTGGCTTTGTAGCATATTCAACTGAATATGGGTTGAAAATGATTGGCAAATATTTGTATTCCGTTTATATTTACATCTAACACAATTTCCCAACTCATTTGGAAACGGGGTTTGTAACTAAGAGTCAGACACCACATTGTGGGTGATCTTACGGGGTTCACCGTGGCATTTGCTAAGCGAAGTAGGTATCTTAACTCAACTTTTTGATCGCAACCTAAAACCCCCCCCAAAAGCTGAGAGATTTCTTAGGTTATGGCACTTGTAAAAGGGATGGGTTTTGGAATTCGGTATTTTTGAAAGGCACTGACGGAATTCCGTCTGTACTGCCGGGTGTTGATTCTCATACAATCAAATGATTCCAAATTCTGACATCTTTTATTGCACGTGATGTCACGTCTGGTTGCAGACTCGGCCGGCTCAAACATTTGGTAGGCAAACAAGGACTCAAGCAGGACTCAGTCGGAATGCCTCTAGTTACAGTAATGTTGTAATTTTCCATGTCAACAAAACAATTATGCTTGATAGTAAACACTCCAACTCATACTGCACTCGGTATAGCTCGGTTGGTAGAGTGGCCGTGCCAGCAACTTGAGGGTTGCAGGTTCGATTCCCGCTTCAGCCATCCTAGTCACTGCCGTTGTGTCCTTGGGCAAGACACTTTACCCACCTGCTCCCAGTGCCACCCACACTGGTTTAAATGTAACTTAGATATCGGGTTTCACTATGTAAAGCGCTTTGAGTCACTAGAGAAAAGCGCTATATAAATATAATTCACATACTTATTTACATACAGTAAAGCTCTGCCACGCCAAATTTCTTCCCCCCTACAAAAACCTTCCCCCCGGAAGACATTTGGCGTGACAGCCCCTCTAATTCCTGAAGGACCTTGGTGAGGGTGGAAGGACCTTAAAGCAGACCACGCAGCTGCCTGTTTTAAAATCATTATAATTAGCTGATTGTCATTGGAAAAATAACGGTGAGGAAAAAGTATTAGCATTCCCGCATGCTAACCTTTCAAGCTATTTTTGCTTCGCTAATTTTGCAGCTGTAACCCTTAAGAGTCATATAACTTGGTATTATCACGCCCTCATTGGGGTCCTTCAGGCATTAGAGGGGCTGTCACGCCAAATGTCTTCTGGGGGGAAGGTTTTTGTAGGGGGGAAGAAATTTGGCGTGACAGCTCCACTTTTTAAATGTGCTAGCTTGATGCTAATTTACATAAAACTTTGCATAGACATGCTTCTGATTGGCATTATCAATTTTATATGGCAATTTGAATAGCTCCAAATTTAGTAATGAAAACTACAACTAAGATGGTGTGTAATAAGTATAATACATACAGTATTAACACGTTGTAAGGCTCAAAAAAGACTAGAGATCAACTTAAGACTACATTCACGCTGGAAAGTTGGACGTCCAATTCGGATTTTTTTTTGTCAAATCCTATATTTTTACATAGTTGTTCAGATTGTAAAAAAAATGTGATGTCTAATGTGAAAGCTAATTGACCTGCGTGCAGACTTGACGTCATGACGTCACACATGCTGCAGTGTTTACGGAAGTAAACATGGCTCCAATTATAGAAGGTCTTAGTCTTGGTGCATATGTGGCAATTTCAAAGATTTTTTGCAAACAAAGTCAACATTTTGTGAACCAATTTATACAGAAGGTTAAGAAGGGAGAGAGCAAGCATTTTGCCTGTCCCAGTTTGACATTTGCTTCGACATCTGCTCCGATGAGCGTGTGGACGAGCAGTCACAGACAGGAGTGGTGGAACATTGACGTTTCACCAAAGAAGTTGACCAGAGTGCGTTACGAAGTAGTCAAAGAGTAATAAAGTAGGTTACTGTATCATGTCTACAAATACATGATTTCTCTCTGAACAGGAGATGATTTTGCCGACAACAATAAAAACAGGCCTACTCAAGATAAATGTAAAAAACAACTTTTGTTTCATAATTGAGAATGTTGAAGATTTTTTAAACTTAATTTAGATGCCCTTTGTCCTTCTTTCTTCTTCTTAATTGAATGCCCAAGTCGAGTAAAACTGCATCCAGGTAAACTTGTTTTAAGTCCCGCCCACAGGCACCCACCCCTAATGCTAAAAGACTGCCATTATTTTGATACCGTAAAGAAAAGAAGCAAAACCCGACAAAAAAGAAACTAAATCGTAAAAAAGAGAAGCGATCATAAGAAACATTTTGAAACACACAAAAACAATAGTGTACAAAAATATGAATTTTGGCATCGGAAACATCCATCAAAAAAAAAAAACAATTCAAAGTTTGTATTTGTTTGTTGCCAAAACAATTTTTTCTACATTGTAATTTTTTTTTCATACCAAATCTCACTGCCAGATTGTAAGTAAAAAGGGTTAACAATGCTGTAAGTTTTGAGTGGGCCATCAAGCAAAACAGACAAGGAGCAAAAGTTTTGCATAAGACTAACATACTGTATTTGCTTAAAAAAAAAACACTTACCACCATGAATTCAGCACTGGAACTGACAAACTGTCTGAAGCAGAGTAAGAAGTTCTCTTCAGTGGGGAGAATCTGGGCCAGCTAGAGAGAAAGCGAGACATGGGAGTGATGACAACAAAAGATAGTGGAGTCAACTTTTAAGGGATGCATTCTGTTTTTTTGACTGTAAAATTTCAAATGGGTGAGTGACTTCCACATTAATAATACAGTATATTATTACCTATGGACGATGGCCGGGAAAAAATATTTTTCAAAATCATGTTTTAACCAAGTTCCCTAAGTTTGTTGAAGGATTAAACGTATTTACTGTATATACACACACACACACACATATATATGTATATGTCGTAGGGGGCGTTGGTGCCTATCTCAGCTACAATCGGGCAGAAGGAGGCGTACACCCTGGACAAGTCGCCACCTCATCGTAGGGATATAAGTGCTAAAAACTACAACATGGCTGATGGGGTGGTGACACAGTCAAAGTATAAGACTCCTATCTGGACTCTTATACTTGGTAAATATATATACACTATATATATATATATATATATATATATATATATATATATATAGCGGAAGGTGCTTACAGACATCAGTCGTTTACCAAGCAAAGGTAACACGCAAGGACATTAACACATCCGACACGTACGTAGGATTAACCGAAGGAGCGTTCAAAACAAGATGGAATAATCACAACGCCTCCTTTAGAAACCAGACTTTGCGGAATTCTACAGAACTCAGCAAACACATTTGGAACCTCAAAGACAATAATGTTGAATATTCAATAACATGGCAAATTCTTGCATTCAGCACACCTTACAACAGTGGTAATAAAAGATGCAACCTATGCTTGAAAGAGAAACTGTTTATTATATATCATCCAGATCTATCATCCCTCAACAAGCGCAGTGAAATTATTTCAACATGCCGCCACAGACGGAAACACCTCCTAGGTAACACATGAGCCAATCACCACACCCTACGCCTGCTTGTACCCACCCACTCTGTGCCCTATATAAACCATTGTATGTGAATGCTTCCATTAAAATCTCCTGAAGATTGAGGGAACCCCTCATGAAACAGTTCTGTAGAGATGAAGTAGTCTTGTGATTTTTTCCCACACCTACATATATATATATATATATATATATATATATATATTTTTTTTTTTTTTTTAATTCTGTTCCTTTAATTATTTTGCACAAAAAATATTGATTATTGAACACTTACTTTCCCATGTATTTGTATAATTCCAAAACCTACACATTTAATTAAATTATGGTCAAGGTCAAATAGTTTAAAAATCAATGTGTGTAGAATGTCTTCAGGTCATATAATCCAAAAAGGTTTAATCAAAGTAAATGGACTCTTCTGAATAAAGGTCCAGTTGCCTCCATTCATTCTTTGCACATAGCATAAAACTCCTTTAAAACATGCAAAAAAGGGAAAAACAATCAGGTCCACCAGCCCCACACGGGGGACGGCGTCGCCAAATTGGGAGAGTGGCCGTGCCAGCAATCTGGGTGTTACTGGTTCAATCCCCACCTTCTACCATCCATGTCACGTCCGTTGTGTCCTTGAGCAAGACACTTCACCCTTGCCCCTGATGGGTCCTGGTTAGCGCGGTGCCTGGCAGCTCCTGCCATCAGTGTGTGAATGTGTGTGTGTGAATGGGTGAATGTGGAAATAGTGTCCTTAAAAAAAAAAGGTAGAAAAGCGCTCTAGTACATCCCATTTACCATTCACAAGGTGAAACTTATTTTTTTTTCATGGAGTTGGCATAAACTAGAAGCAAAATGCCTCAACACCTGTTTTTTTCTTCATCACCATCGTAAAAAAACGTGGTTACAATATTTCAGAGTTTTTGCACATTTAACAATACCGTGATAATAATGATAACTGTGATTATTTTGATCACAATAACCTTGATATGAAATGTTCATATACTTACATCCCTACTGACACAGAAAATGAATAAATGTTGTAGTTCTATACCAAAAAACATTTTTTGTTTCATAGTGACGATTGCTAATTCAGGTGGCATTTTCCTGTTGTACGATACAGCCTACGTGGTTAGAAATGTTTAGTAAGCTAACTGGTTAACCGACAAATTATCTGAAATCTTTCCAAATAGTCAAACCACATCCAGTCTTACTTCGGACATCTCAATCCTCCCGTCTTTGTTCTTGTCAAACTTCTGCATGAACTCCTTCATCGTTTCTCTGAATGTTGGGTTTGATGGGTCCTGCAAAACAGAAGTTATTTAGACTGAAGTGTTTGCAGTGTGTTAAATGCTTGGCTACGTAACTCACCACGCCAGATCCTCTGCGGGCTGTTTCCAGCTCCCGAAAGAAACTCTCTAACTCCTTCCCTTCGATAAAGCCATTACCTTGGAGTTATAGAATATACAATTAGATCCTGAAATATTTGGACAATGATTGAGTTTGACCTTTACCAATAAAATGAACTGACAGTGAAACATAGTCATTGTGAGAATGACGTGATGTCTGTTTTTTTCTTTCTACATTTAAAACACTGCCTCGTGGTCTGTATGTAATAATGGTGCTTTGATCAAAATTCTGAAGATTTTGTTTTACAAACGATCTTCAAACCGCTTACTGACTGTCGCTTTGTGGGTCTTATTTAAGTGCAGAGGACCTCCAAGCCAAACCTACTTTGACTGTGTCGCCATCCCATCATCCATGTTGTAGTTTTTAATCACTTATCATTTGGGACAAGTTTGGAACAAGTCAAGATTGCTACATAACTATCTCAGGCTCTTTCGGGACTTATGCAAATCCCAAATACTCAAAAACAGGTACCACAAGGAAAGTAAGTTGTTTTTGCTTAATAGGATCCCTTTAAGAGGTTTCACATACAAATATGCCAATCAAAGAGTGTTTGGATAATTTACATGGTTGTGGAAATTCCAATAATTTTCAATACGTGGCTGGGAGATCGATGACCCAAGCCAAGAACCAGTCACTCTGATGGACCTTGTTTATGGCTAAAAAAATGCACATAGTTAAAGGGAGCCAGACCACTAAGACATGTATCCTAAAAGTGACAGGAAGCCGGTGGGACGATGTCAACACAGGGGTGATGTGCTCACGCTGCTCGTACCAGTTATTAGGAGTACAGCTGCATACTGGACCATCTGAAAGCAACGGATGGAAGCCTGCTGCTTAGAACAGGGAGTTACAATTGTCCAAACAGCATGTGATAAAGTGGAGAACTCTGTCAGAGGAGCTGGGAATTATGGTTTATTACCGTCAACTACAGCATCTCTTCCGCATAGAGCAGATATGGTCCCATTAGGTCTCATGTGGGCATCTTGCCAATGGTTCTAACAAGAACCTTGTACCAATAACACTTTTACTTCCCTCCCTGATCAATCGATTAACCTATGAAATGATATAATGCAAAGCAATCACTGCCCATACTGAGGAGCTATTTATGGAAAATTGCTTATCTAGGATTTTGAAGGTGATGATCCATAGGTGGCTTCTCCTATTCTATAAAGGTCAATGCAGTTGTCAGCAGGGGTTGAGGCTCGGGGGGGTTCTGGTAAATAGCAGTGACATGCGGTGAGACACTGAGTTTTTTTTAAATGTTGTTTATTTTTCTCTAACCAATGTTAATTCAGGTTGCCCGGTAGGAGGATAACTAAATGAAGAAAATAATATTTCACTTTAAAGAAAGAATGTAGTTTTCAAAATGTCCTATTCAAAACTACCATGGAGCGTGGTTTATGTATTTACATGTTAGTAATAGGGATGTTCAGATCAGGGATTTTTGCTGACAATTTCTATACTGATCATGCTTGAGTGAGATCGGCCGATACGAATACTGATAAAAATCACATGTATTAACTACATTTTGTAAGTGTGTTTCTGGTCAGTGATATTGACAATTTAACATCATCAGAACATGTTTTAAACTACTTCCTTATTCTCCTTTCCATCCATCCATTTTCTACCGCTTATTCCCTTTGGGGTCGCGGGGGGCGCTGGTGCCTATCTCAGCTACAATCGGGCGGAAGGCGGTGTACACCCTGGACGAGTCGCCACCTCATCGCAGGGGCAACACAGATAGACGGACAACATTCACACTCACATTCACACACTAGGGCCAATTTAGTGTTGCCAATCAACTTATCCCCAGGTGCATGTCTTTGGAAGTGGGAGGAAAACGGAGTACCCTGAGGGAACCCACGCATTCACAGGGAGGACATGCAAACTCCGCACAGAAAGATCCCGAGCCCGGGATTGAACCCTGACTACTCAGGACCTTCGTCTTGTGAGGCAGACACACTAACCCCTCTGCCACCGTGAAGCCCCTTATTCTCCTTTATTATATACAATTGTTGAAGCAAAACAAAGTCAATAGCAAGCAATAACTAAAAAAACAAAAACTACTATCCACTACTCATCGAAATAACTTTTGTCCTCAAATTCCTACTGTGTTCAGTGACTTATTCTCAGAATTTGTAAACACTAATAAAAAAAATGTAAAAATGGTTCATAGTGCATTGAAATATCAACCTAATCACTCTGGCAAAGATCATATACTGATACAGTTTCATAGGTGTCGCATGTATCGTTTACTGACTGTGACAATGCTAACACACTAACGTTGTTGTTATACTATCTTCTCTCTGGACTCTTGTAATTGGTAATTCCATTCTTCCATCCATTTCCTACCGCTTGTCCCTTTTGAGTTCCCGGGGGATCGCTGGAGCCTATCTCAGCTGCAATCAGGCGGAATAACTGCTTACCGTATTTTTCGGACAATAAGTCACGGTTTTTTTTTTGTAGTTTGACTGTGGAGAAGACTGCGACTTATAGTCCGAAAAATACGGTAGTTTCTGCTGTAATTCAGTTTCATTTACATTTCTTAAACTTTCCTATTCACTTATTTCTTTGTGTTATTTCTTGCTTGTTTAGCGGCTAACTTAGCTTAGCTATGAGAATGCCTACTCCTGGCTTGCTCTGAGTGTGTAAGGTGTGACGATGATACTTAAGATATTTTAAAAAATGCAGTTTATTTGTCGTAATAGAGCTGATTATTACCTTAGGAACACGGCTACACACTATGTATGGAGATATACAATTAACTGCTGATTAACTTTATCACAAAAATCTGCCGATACTGATTGGTAGCCCATTGATCGGCACATCCCTTGTTTTTAAGAGCTTAAGTACAGCTTTCACAATTTGTATTACTCAATAGTAGGGCTGTCAAATATAATACTTTAACCCCAACACTTAGTCACAAAACGTTATCGCATTAATCATGTGTAAACGCAGATTAATTGTTTTATTTATTTTGACCACACATACGCCTTTACCATAAAGGCCTACTGAAATGAGATTTTTTTTATTTAAACGGGGATAGCAGGTCCATTTTATGTGTCTTACTTGATCATTTCGCAATATTGCCATATTTTTGCTCAAATGATTTAGTAGAGAACAACGACGATAAAGTTAGCAACTTTTGGTCGCTAATGAAAAAGCCCTGCCTTTACCGGAAGTCGCAGACGATGACGTCACAAGGGTGAGGGCTCCTCACGTCCTCACATTGTTTATAATGGGAGCATCCAGCAGCAAGAGCTATTCGGACCAAGAAAACAACAATTTCCCCATTAATTTGAGCGAGGATAAAAGATTCGTAGATGATAATATTGATAGCGAAGGACTATAAAAAAAATATATTAAAAAAATAAAGTTAAAAAAAAGGCGATTGCATCGGGACAGATTCAGATGTTTTTAGACACATTTACTAGGATAATTCTGGGAAATCCCTTATCCTTCTATTGCGTTGCTTGTGTTTTAGTGAGATTAAATAGTACCTGATAATCGGAGGGGTGTGTCGACGGGTGTCTTGACGCCAGTCTCTGAGGGAATTCGACGGCAGCTGCATGGACGGCGCAAGCTCAGCTGCAAGAGGTGACTTTTTACGACAATTTTCTCAGCGAAACCTGCCGGTTGACAAGTGGTCGGGAACCATGTTTGCTTGACCGCTCTGATCCATCGTAAAGCTTCACCTCTGGGAATTTTAAACAATGAAACACCGTGTGTTTGTGTGATTAAAGGCTAAAGCTTCCTACCTCCATCTTTCTGCTCTGACTTCTCCATTATTAATTGAACAAATTGCAAAAGATTCAGCAACACAGATGTCCAGAGACGACTTTTAGCCGCAGATGGTGCTGCGCTAATACGTCACGCGCACACGTCATTATTCCGCGACGTTTTCAACAAGAAACTCCACGGGAAATTTAAAATTGTAATTTAGTAAACTAAACCTGCCGTATTGGCATGTGTTGCAATGTTAATATTTCATCATTGATATATAAACTATCAGACCGCGTGGTCGGTAGTAGTGGGTTTCAGTAGGCCTTTAACTGCAGATGGTCACGGTCAGTGATAAGGTCAATCAATACATCAGTGAAGACGAGTGGACTCGCTGGGAAATTTCACTTCAAAACACAGAACTTTTACACAGATAAAACTGTTTTGAACAAATATATGACGTGCATTGAAGTGAAAACCTTTTAAAAAGTTCTTGTATGTCATTGTGAAAATAAGTTATATCACAATAAAGTAATTTAATGTGATGAATCGTAGTAAAGCAAAATGCAAAAATGTGATTAATCCGATTTAAAATGTAAATAGTTGACAGCCCTATTAAATTGTTTACTGACTGTTTCAGTTGCTGGCCATGACCATTACTTAACGTCACATCTTATAAATATTTCTTGCTTTTTCCCCCTGAGAGCAGTCATTCAGAACACAAATGATTGTGCTCCCTTCACCCAGGTAGTATATGTGAATGTGTGCCAACATCTTTTGAACGAGCCTGCCGAATGCTTGGACAGATGGCTCCTAACAATGTGACTAGCTGCTTCAATAAAGCCCTGGAAGGCAGAGTTGCCTCGTTTCACACTTGCAAACACTATTATGCCATCTCCTTCCCCTCCTCTTCGTCAAAACTCATCATCTTGCTCTCCTCTTCACTCTCCCATCCTTTCCTGCTTCATCCAGCCAACATCTTAACATCTTTCATCTGCGTGCGTGTGTGTGTGTGTGTGTGTGTGTGTGTGTGTGTGTGTGTGTGTGTGTGTGTGTGTGTGTGTGTGTGTGTGCGTGCATGCATGCATATGTTTGGATGTGTGTGCGTGTCTTTGTGTGATTGCGTCTGTGTGGACATGTATGTTACTCCACATCACAACTCATAAATGCACGGATAAGTAGGACAGCCTCCCTGCTATGGAGCCCCCCTCCTGTAGGTCTTACTGACATTTAGCTCCCTGGAGAGAAATGACCTAAGAAACAATTAGCAAGTACATTGTGATTAAATATAAAGTAGGTTGCATTAAATGTTAAGAAACAAAACAAAATACTTACTAATTGTGTACGTTTAACCTCTTACTAAGACATGAACAGTGTATAGTTTTGGTATCTTAAGTTTACCAAATGAAAACAGCATATTAAAAGCAGGTTTAGAAAAAGGTTATAAATTAATTTGTATTTGATCCCCAAGCAAAACATGACTTCGTATTTGATGGAGAAACCCTTGTTTACAAGCACATAGATCACAAGTTACTTGTAGTCATTCACACATCTCAGGAGGGATTTTGGTCCACTGCTCTACAGATACTCTCCAAATCATGATAAATTCGAGCCTGTCGCCTGGCAACTTGAAGTTTCCGCTCCCTCCCAAGATTTTCAACAGGATTAAGATCTGGAGAGTGGCAAAGCCACTCTTGGGTCTTAATGTGCATCTACCTGATAATAAGCCACTTCCTCGCCTATGTAGTGTTGGGTGTACAGTGGGGCAAAAAAGTATTTAGTCAGCCACCGATTGTGCAAGTTCTCCCACTTAAAATGATGACAGAGGTCTGTAATTTTCATCATAGGTACACTTCAACTGTGAGAGACAGAATGTGAAAAAAAAAATCCAGGAATTCACATTGTGGGAATTTGGTCAACCATTCAAAGCTCTCACCATTCAAATCTCACAATACATGGCCCCATTCATTCTTTCCTTAACACGGATCAATTGTCCTGTCCCCTTAGCAGAAAAACTGCCCCAAAGCAAAGTTTTTCCACCCCATGTTCTTGGGATGCAACTCAGTATTCTTCTTCCTTATATAGCTCTTTGGGCGGTATAGCTCGGTTGGTAGAGTGGCCGTGCCAGCAACTTGGGGGTTCCAGGTTCGATTCCCACTTCCGCCATCCTAGTCACTGCTGTTGTGTCCTTGGGCAAGACACTTTACCCACCTGCTCCCAGTGCCACCCACACTGGTTTAAATGTAACTTAGATATTGGGTTTCATTATGTGAAGCGCTTTGAGTCACTGGAGAAAAAGTGCTATATAAATATCACTCACTTCAATTATATACTCTCCTGTCTTTCAGTCTGGTTGCGAGTTTATTGCCATTCATGCCACATTCTAACGTACTCTTGCCTTTTTGTTACTGAACCATGCCTGACCTTTGACTTTGCCTTTTGCCTCACACCTCTCTTACCTTTTGGCTTTGTTTGGACTTCCTTCCTGTGTGTGGAATATTTCCCTGGAATAAACCCACCAGTCTGTTCTGCCAACTCTGCCTTGAGTCCTCCTTTCACCAGTGAGCTTTAAACCCAAAACTAAAATAAACAAAATAACTTGTTTTTTCAATATCTGTGTCCAGACTTTAAGGGAAACTGCACTTTTTTAGGGAGTTTTGCCAACATTCACAATCCCTAGGTAAGACATGTTTTTTTTTTTTTTTTTATGCATTCTTACTAGTAAATGCGATCAAAAGTCCACTTTCAATGGAGCCAAATGGAATCCCTCTATTCGGCCTCTAAAGCGCTCTAACAAAACATCCAAACACCTCCAATGTTTTATATACATGTTGTAAGTATTAATGTAATGTAGTAAAGGGCCCATTTAAAATAAAATGTATTGTTTGCGCATTTTAATAGAATAGAATAGAATAGAAAGTACTTTATTGATCCCTGGGGGAAATTCAGCACCACAGTTCGCTCACAATAAACAATAATAATAATACATAATATATGACATATATTATATATATAATATATGTATTATATATAATATATAAATAATATAAACATATTCTACATATATTCTACATTTAAGTGCAGTCAAGAAGGAACATATGCATCATACAGTCTGATGGCAGTCGGTATGAAGGACCTCCTGTGTAGTTCCGTGTTACATTTTGGGAGTCCGAGCCTTCCACTAAACGTGCTCATTCCCTCCACAAGGTCCGAGTGTAGTGGGTGGGAGGTGTTGTCCATAATGGCTCCTAATCCTAATCATTTTAAACATACATGAATTAAAAAAAAAACCTCATCACAACGACTATATCCTTCAACACTGTTTACTAGTCACTGTGGACATTATGAAAACATAGTAAATGTGCTGAATGTTTTGTCGTTCGAAAGGGATTAATCCGATGAATTATGCTGGAGTTACGGAGGGGGGGTGTAAACAAACGCAGATCAAGCGACTTGTGTCTAAATTGGATGCCAAAGTTGACCAACTCGTTGGACTACTTCCTCATCCTGTTGTCTTGTCTCTCATAATAATTTTGAATGATAGTCAAAATTCCCCAAAAAGTGCAGTTCCCCTTTAAGGTATCAGATAAGAAATCGTTTTCCACATTTTTCATTTTGTGCCAAGTTGTAAAATGGCCAAAATGAATAACAGGTTTTTAAACGTATATTTTGAAAATCCATTTGAGACACTAAGTTTGCCCGGAAGTGGTTTTACATAGACTTTGATTTGCAGGTGAACAAACGTAGAAGAAGACAGGAGAACCGAAGGGTTCTAAATAAAGTTAAATTTGTGGGATGTTGTTGTTTTAACCCAACCAAACATTGAGTACGTAGTATAAGCTCAATAAAAATAGAAAATATGCGTTTTTAAAATGTCCATGTTTGTCTGAATAGAGCCATGATATACGATGGAACTCCATATGGACTAAGACTTTATGTTGCGGTACCATTGCCTTACAAAGACATACAAAAAAAACGTATTTTTAGCCGTCAGTTCAGAGTTTTTATTTTCCTATTTCTGATAGTAATCCACATTTGACAAAGCGCCCTCATTGATTCTAAATTGACTTAGCTGCCTGCTGCTATCTAGTGGAAAAATATTGAACAACACTCAAAGGCATTAGCGGTCAACAGACTTATTTACAGTAACCGAGCAATTTTTTTGACCATTTAGATGAAATGGGCCAAATTATCATGACACACCTTATTATCTCACAGCACACTAGTGTGCCAGGGCACCCTCAAGTTGAAAGAATAAAACTATAATGGTCAACTACTGTTGTATATGTATGTGCATATAATAATACTGGTAATGGATTAGATTTATACAAATGTTTTTAGATACTCAACATGCTTTACAGTGACAACTAAGTATCTATCATTCATTCTGTCTACATTTGCATGTTAGTTGTGGTCATATACAGTATGTTTATTTATGATATAAAGATTTAGGCATGACCGTAGTGAGTGCTTTTCTATACCAGCCCTGTATTTTTCAACTGTTACCTTGTTTACTTTCAAAAAAATAATATCTTTATCTAGTATCGTCGCAAGATTATTATTTTCCGAAGTTACGTAAACTGCAAGCAGTCAATCCATGTTTGTGATTAGTCATTCAAGCCTGCTCCTTTTGTGAATACGCTCATGACAAGTTAATTAATTCCTGATGTGACTAATCATCCAGTTTTATATTTATACAACATCTTCAATGTTTAGCGAGAACAAAAACATCCCATAACCTCAATGATTTAGACACCTCGGTCCTTTTGTCTTCCTCTATGTCTACTACTTTTCTATTTTTTGGTAAACTTGGTGTCTCAAATGCCATCCATGTATCCATTTCCTACTGCGTGTCCCATTTGGAGTTGCGGGTGGCCTGGAGCCTATCCCAGCTGCACTTGGGTGGAGGGCAAAGTAGAAGTGTGTCTCAAATGGAGATATGCAATTGCAATAAAAAGGTTCAAACGCCTAGTACCTGTTTTGACCATTTTTCAACTGTGTGCAAAATTGGAAAAATAACATTTTAAATAAAATGTATTTAGTTGTTTTTTTTTTTTTATTGAAAAATGTTTGAACGAATGATGTACTTGGATTCAACAATATGTGGTCAATATAGTCTTGATACAGCAAAAGACGTACATTACATTGGGGTGATTAAACTTCCCTCACATATTGTATGAATGTGGAGCGTGTGTATTATTTAACAGTTGAGCTTTGAGAGTCTGCAACATTCAGATAGGTAGAGGGTTGACAAAATCTATTTTTCTTGTGTGAACACACTTTTTGGGATACGTCACATATCCCAAGAGATGCTACTTAAGAAGCCTACTCTTCTAGTTTTTGATGCTATAACTCAACCATGTGGTAGGAACACTCTCAGAAAGGGGAGCAGTGCCAGCTAAGTGCATATTTAAAAGCTATGTAAAGTGTGTGTGTCTTCCTAAGGAGCTTGCAGTCCCGTCATTTGAAACAGTTTTCTTACCAATGACGGACAGATTGATTCAGGTTCTGGGTGATTTTGATTCATATCCATGATGCCGCATCTTAACAAAGACAATTGACAACAACTATTCTATAATTAGCAGGAGAGAGCGGAAGTGCTTCTTTTAAAGCTCTGAACAGATCGGATTAAAAAGACCTGACCGAGGAAGCATAGAAAGAAGAGAAGGACGCAGTACAGAGGAGCTGCAGGAGGCAGACAAAATCCAGATGATATTTGATCTTGCGCCAATTTGGGAATAAGTAGTTTCATCATCTCTGGGTATATCACCCTCTGTGTATTTTTAACTACAAACTATGAGATATTTACCTAATCCAGGCAAACAAATTATCTCTTCTTCCTTTATGCCAAAATAAAACACACTGCCTGTAATGCGGGGTAGAAATCAAACACTGTAGCCAAGAGTGTTGATGCATTACTTGCATTTGATTAGCAAAGCGGCTTGTTGCAAAGCACTGTATGTAAAAATCCCAAGCAGGACTAAAAAAACAAGAGTGATGATGCTGACACTACTGGGCTTTAAGCAGGCCATACAGTAAATGTGCCCTCCAGAAGCCATCCCCTTTCCACAATCATTTTTTCTGTATTTTTCAACACGTGCAGCAGTCACAACATATTGCGTAGAAGATGGATTCCCATAGGAGCATGTGTGTGCAAAACATATGTGAGGTGTGACGCAATTGCATCATCTGCAGGTATACTGTATAGTGGACTGAGCAAGGATGTTGACTGGATTAAAAACAAACAAATGAGCACAATTTACATTTTCAAAACTAAAAAACATTCATTAGCAAAATCATGTTGTCTTTACTATTAACAGATATCAAGTATATACACTAAATAAGTAAGGAAACTGTGTCATACATCACTGATGATATGTCCAGGTGCATCAAAATACCTAGTAAAGAATGACTTTTTAAATTACCAGTACAATGGAAAAACAAGTTGATTTTATATGATTGTGTTTCATTGTATCCATTAAACCATATACGATTGTGTTTACAATTTGCAAATCATGTGAAAACACCATCTCAACATAAAAAATGATGCCACAAATTTACCCAAAATTTTAAAGATTTCACTCCAAAGATTTTCGTCAATTTTCGTAGATTCGGGGTCGGATGAACGCTACAGCACTCTGACCATATCATCATATCAGTCATACTGGAAATACGCAAAAAATGGAAAGAGATGTAATGTCTATCATTCACAATCTTTATGTAAAGCAAGAACATATATATATTTGGCTTTTTATGCATTTGAAATCTTAAATAAATTGCTAACAATTAGCCCAACAGATCAAAGATCCTCTGTTGCAGCCATAAGATTCAAAAACCGCCAACGATGCTCCATTTACATGTTGTTACCTGAAAATTAACCAAATATGAGTGATATTGTTATTATAAACGCAAGACCGACGGTCTATTTTAGCGGCATATTAATAGCAGTGAGCTAATGCTAGCTTATGCTTCCTTTAGTTTGTCTCAGACTTGGTAAAAGTTCATTTCTAGATTATAATTCATGCACCTCTCACCTGGTAGTAGACAAACATGGCCATTGACTGAGAGGGTGGTTGACTTTTACATATCCGAGATAGCGAAAAAGACACAAAAAGACGCTAGTTGCGGCAACATTTTTTTAAACCCTTTGTGAGGATTTTGATTAAGTCTTCATCTTAACCGGATTATGTAAGTGTTGCGTTGGTGGGCATCCCTGCGAGAGTGGAAATTGTAGAGTAAGTGTTTATTTTATTACGGTTAGTTTGTATTTTTAGCTCCTTCGCTTTGCTGCTGATGCTATAGCGTTTAATAAAAGCTACATCCGTTTCGCACTCCCCTTCTAAAACGTATTGCTCATCATCCTTGTGTTTGAGCTCCAAAATAAATGGTTCTGGATCATAATTTTTCCAAAAGTAATTGTTGTTGGCTCCCACAAAGTGTGCATGATTAGCATTGTTTTTGACAGGGAATGGAACTGTGGTCATTCCTGCTACGTCACCGATCACGTGACCGGCTTGCTCATTATCTTCTCAAAATGGCTCGGGGATCTCCGTGACAGTGATACTATTTTGATGTAATTACTCGTAAACTATTTAAGTCTTTCGGTGTATAGATATGATAATAGTTTCAATACAGAGGCAACTAGTTTTTTCCATTATACTGGTACTTTGAATAACATTTGGGCTGCAACAAAAATTGATTAGTTTGATTAGAAAAAAAACTTTGATCAATATTCTGTTTCTTCGGATAATCATTGAATGAGTGGAACTGATAACAATTTATGAACCGCATTGAGTGCCCGGAACTTTGAATATGCGGACATGGTCTTCACACAGCCGTTGGCAATAGCGTGCACAGGAGAGCGGTAATGTGTGGGTGCCATTATCTGTGTCTGGCAGTTTATTTTATTCATTAGTTTTTCTTTATTATTACCATACTTGCCAACTCTACTGGATTTTCCGGGAGACTCCCGAAATTCAGCGCCTCTTCCGAAAACCTCCCCGGACAAATTTTCTCCCGAAATTCAGGCGAAGCTGGAGGCCGCGCCCCCTCCAACTCCATGCGGACCTTAGTAACGCATATAGAAACCTATATAGAAAAAGACTATATTGCGATATTTGAGTATACGTTTTCACGCAGTTGTTTTTAGCTGCGGGCATTACACTACAGGCTCTTCCCACTCCTTCTTGTGTCTCCTTCTCACAGGGTGTAAGCGTACCTTCTTACATATGTCACATCCTGTCACGTCATACGTCACATACGTATACGCCCTCGCCCAACAGAGAGGTAGCAGCATGGCTAACGTTAGCTGTGATGCTAGCGAAGCCGTGCGAGTGGTAATACGAGAGACAGTAGGTCCGAATCTGGTAACAAATGAAGGAAGAATTAATTCCCGAAAAAAACAGCACGGGGTCCATCATCTGGTGGTGTTTTTTTTGGCTTCAAGCGGGAATATGTCGAATAGAAAACCGTAATTTGTCAAGTGTATGCCAAAAGCGTTGCTACCAAAATTAGCATTCCTGGTAATATGTAGCATCATTTGAAAAGTCACCTGATAATAACTGTTTAACAAATACATCCATCCATCCATCCATCATCTTCCGCTTATCCGAGGTCGGGTCGCGGGGGAAACAGCCTAAGCAGGGAAACCCAGACTTCCCTCTCCCCAGCCACTTCGTCTAGCTCTTCCCGGGGGATCCCGAGGCGTTCCCAGGCCAGCCGGGAGACATAATCTTCCCAACGTGTCCTGGGTCTTCCCCGTGGCTTCCTACCGGTTGGACGTGCCCTAAACACCTCCCTAGGGAGGCGTTCGGGTGGCATCCTGACCAGATGCCCGAACCACCTCATCTGGCTCCTCTCGATGTGAAGGAGCAGCGGCTTTACTTTGAGTTCCTCCCGGATGGCAGAACTTCTCACCCTATCTCTAAGGGAGAGACCCGCCAAACTCATTTCGGCCGCTTGTACCCGTGATCTTATCCTT
Source organism: Nerophis ophidion (assembly GCF_033978795.1). Taxonomy (NCBI): domain Eukaryota; kingdom Metazoa; phylum Chordata; class Actinopteri; order Syngnathiformes; family Syngnathidae; genus Nerophis; species Nerophis ophidion. The sequence continues at coordinate 34,561,603 of NC_084622.1, forward strand.
TCCGTCATGACCCAAAGCTCATGCCCATAGGTGAGGATGGGAACTTAGATCGACCGGTAAATTGAGAGCTTTGACTTCCGGCTCAGCTCCTTCTTCACCACAACGGATCGGTACAACGTCCGCATTACTGAAGACGCCACATCGATCCGCCTGTCGATCTCACGATCCACTCTTCCCTCACCAACAAATACAGTTTTGGTCAATTGACTTAGTTGTGATTTCCTTCCCTGCATGGAAGTTTAAAATGAGCATATATTAATGCAGTATGAACAAGAATGTTTTAATGTAGATAGATAGATAGATAGTACTTTATTGATTCCTTCAGGAGAGTTCCTTCAGGAAAATTAAAATTCCAGCAGCAGTGTACAGAGTTGAGATCAATTTAAAGAAAAAAGTAAAAAGTAAATAACAGGGCTTTAAAAGGAAACAAAATAGAGAAATATTACAAAAAGAATAAAAACAATGGGAATAACAATATAACAGTAAAATAAGAATATAACAAGACAAAGTAGGCAGTAGTGACCATGTTATGAAAAAGTATTGCACTGTTAATGTTTTGCATCCCCTGTCATCCTAATACCCCCCGTCCCCCGTCCCAGAGAGGAGTTGTACAGTCTAATGGCGTGTGGGACAAAGGAGTTCTTGAGTCTATTAGTCCTGCACTTGGGATGAAGCAGTCTAGCACTGAACAGGCTCCTCTGGCTACTGATAACGCTATGCAGAGGGTGACTGGCATCATCCAGGATGCTCACTAGTTTCTAGTAGACGCATGGAATCATTATACTGCTGTGATTATATGCATCAAGTGTTCATTCAAGTCCAAGGCAAAATATTGAGATATATATGTATATATATATAGAAAATATATATCACAACATCTTCTATATAGCTCGGTTGGTAGAGTGGCCGTGCCAGCAACTTGAGGGTTGCAGTTTCGATTCCACCTTCTGCTATCATAGCCACTGCCGTTGTGTCCTTGGGCAAGACACTTTACCCACCTGCTCCCAGGGTCACCCACACTGGTTTCAATGTAACTTTGATATTGGGTTTCACTATATAAAGCGCTTTGAGTCACTAGAGAAAAGTGCTATACAAATATAATTCAGTTCACTTCACTTCACTTCTTTCATTTTTTAAAAACGTGAGTTTGCAAGTTCTCCCAGTGACTGCGTGGGTTCCCTCCCGATACTCCGGCTTCCTCCCACTTCCAAAGACATGCACCTGGGGATAGGTTGATGGGCAACACTAAATCGGCCATAGTGTGTGAATGTGAGTCTGAATAAGGTCTGTCTATCTGTGTTGGCCCTGCGAAGAGGTGGGGACTTGTCCAGGGTGTACCCTGCCTTTCACCTGAATGCAGCTCCAGCACCCGCGGCGACCCCAAAAAGGGACAAGCATTAGAAAATGGATGAATGGATGTTTATAAACTCAGGAAATATGTCCCTGGACACATGAGGACTTTGAATATGACCAATGTATGATCATGTAACGACTTGGTATCATATTGACACCCAAATTTGGATCCACTATGGACTGGACCGGACTCTCACTGTTATTTTGGATCCATATATATTGGGGGGGGGGGGGTTCCCCACATATGCGTTCCTCTCCAAGGTTTCTCATAATCATTGTCATCGACGTTCCACTGGGGTGAGTTTTTCCTTGCCTTTATGTGGGCTCTGTACCGCAGATGTCGTTGTGGCTTGTGCAGCCCTTTGAGACACTTGTGATTTAGGGCTATATAAATAAACATTGATTGATTGAAATTTGTGGTATCATCCAAAACTAATGTAAAGTATCAACCAACAAAAGAAGTGTTGATTACATTTTAACAGAAGTGTAGATAGAACATGTTAAAACAGAAAGTAAGCAGATATTAACAGTTATTGAGCAAGTAGATTAATAATTCATTTTCCACCACATTGATAATTTAGACAAAACAATAAAATGGTAAATGACACAATATGTTACTGCATATGCCAGCAGACTAAATTAGGAGCCTTTGTTTGCTTACTTACTAATAAAAGACAAGTTGTCTTTTATGTTCATTATTTTTTTAAGGACAAACTTGCAATAAGAAACATATGTTTAATGTATCGTAAGATTTTTTTGTTAAAATAAAACCGATATCGACATAATTTTTGCGATGAGGTGGCGACTTGTCCAGGGTGTACACCGCCTTCCGCCCGATTGTAGCTGAGATACGCGCCAGCGCCCCCTGCGACCCCAAAGGGAATAATCGGTAGGAAATAGATGGATGGATTACATTTTTTGTGGCCCCCTTCATTAAAAAAAGTACCAAAAGGTATCAAAATAATTTCGGTACCGGTACCGGTACCAAAGTATTGGTATTGGGAATACAGTACTCCAATGTGCAAATTATTCATGAATATGGCATCAATGCATCAGCTTAGAGAGGAGGAAAAGAGAGGCTGGAGGTGCTAAAGATAAATTACAACAATGATAAATCTAAACTGACAGATACTGGATCGATAGGACCTTCAGTATGAAGCTTTTTTTTTTTTTTTTTTAGGGAACATGTCGCCTGACGCTGCATTTATTGACAACATATCAAGGAGCGAGATTTTTATTGCCAATGGAAACCAATCAAATTGACATATTAATCACAAATGTATTTGTATTGTCTCACTTTTTATATGATTAAAGAAGCAGCAATTAACACAAATCAAACGGATGGCGAAATTGCGGAATAATACTTTCACTCCCCTTTTAAATCATTATCGTTTAAAATTATAGTGTCCCCGCTTATATTAATATATATATCAGCCATAGTTTAAGAGTCATTTTATTATATGTTCAAGTATCATAATGACCATTTGTGAAATGTCCAACGTTTTTAAAATGTCTTGAATGCAACTCGTAGAAAACAGCTGTTTAATTAATTTAGTCCACTTCCTGTTCGGAGGAAGTGGACTAATTATTTGATTAAAAGTGTTACTTTACCTAAACCGAAGATTAACGACTATATATTAGTCTTAATTTTCAAATATTGTTATTTTTTTGATGCTGAATACCGAAAGAAAAGAAAGAAGAAGAAAAAAGGTCTCACCATCAGAATCAAAATGCTTCCAGATGTCGAGGAACTGGGACGCGGTGACTTCAGCCAAGTGCAGGTGAGGAGGCTGCGGTGTGTTGGCCATGGTGATGTTCGCCCAAGTTGCAGGTTTTTTTTAAGTCCACTAATAACTTTTGTGTGCCTTTTCGGTCGAAGTCAAGCGTCAGGCTTCACTGTGGCGCACCGCTGCTCGCCACCTGCTTTTAAACAAGAGTTTTAACCGCTAGGGGCGCACTGTGCAACCCAACGCATCCATCCTCTGTGTGCGCGCGCACTGCTACTGTACATCTGTGTGTGTGCGTGTGTGTGTGTGTGTGTGTGTGTGTGCGTGCGTGTGTGTGTGTGCGTGTGTGTGTGTGTGTTTGTGTGTGTGTGTGCTTGTAATTCTACCCCTCTTGAGACATCAACATGAGAGGAACGGTGAACAAGTTAGGACCGAAATCATGGTCCCATGACGGAAAACCATTTCATCTAATAGAGAGCCAAATACTAGAGTCCGTGAACATTGCTCCAAAGCACAGGCGGCAATCTACATTTCTGCCAGTGGGTGCTGTGTGTGTGTGTGTGTGTGTGTGTGTGTGTGTGTGTGTGTGTGTGTGTGTGTGTGTGTGTGTGTGTGTGTTTTGAAAAAACAAAACAAAAAAAAGACGTTCAGCGAAGTTAATATCCCATATTTAGACTGTACAACTTCGCTCTGGGGAGGGGTGCGGGGGGTACTCGGATGACAGGGGATGCAAAACAATAACAGTTAGGGGTGTGGGGAAAAAATCGATTCGAATACGGATCGAATCGAATCGAATACGTTGTGCGATTCAGAATTGATTCTCATTTTGAAAAAAATCGATTTTCAATACCATAACAATGCAATCCAATTCCAAAACCAAACCTGACCCAGCAACACTTAGAACTGCAATAAACAGAGCAATTGAGAGGAGACACAAACACGACACAGAACAAACCAAAAGTAGTGAAACAAAAATGAATATTATCAACAACAATATCAATATTAGTTATAATTTCAGCATAGCAGTGATTAAAAATCCCTCATTGACATTATCATTAGACATTTATAAAAATAATAAAAAAGAACAATAGTGTCACAGTGGCTTACACTTGCATCGCATCTCATAAGCTTGACAACACACTGTGTCCAATATTTTCACAAAGATAAGATAAGTCTTATTTTTGGTTTGTTTAATAGTTAAAACAAATTTACATTATTGCAATCATTTGATAAAACATTGTCCTTTACAATTATAAAAGCTTTTTTTTTTTTTTTAAATCTACTACTCTGCTTGCATGTCAGCAGACTGGGGTATCCTATGCATTGAATAAATACAGAATCGTTTTGAATCGGAAAAATATCGTTTTTGAATCGAGAATTGAATCGAATCGAAAACATCGATATATTATCGAATCGTGACCCCAAGAATAAATATTGAATCGAATCGTGGGACACCCAAAGATTCACAGCTCTAATAACAGTGCAATATGTTTTCATAACATGGTCACTGCTGCCTAGTTTCTCTTGTTATACTCTTATTTTACTGTTATATTTTTATTCTCATTGTTGCTTTTTATTTTTATTCTTATTGTAATATTTTTCTATTTTGTTTCTATTATAACCCCATTATTTACTTTTTACTGTTTAATTGATCTTCACTCTGTACACTGCTGCTGGAATTTTTCATTTTCCTGAAGGAACTCTCCTGAAGGAATCAATAAAGTACTATCCATCCATCTATCTGTCTATCTATCTATCTATCTATATGATTTGTGGCTTTATTATTTTGTAAAACGGACCAAACTCGCCACAAAATTAACAACAACAAGATTGATTTTTCCAAAAATATTTTAAAGATTGAAAGTTGCCAACACGGCTTGTCCAGGGTGTACCCCGCCTTCCGCCCGATTATAGCTGAGATATGCGCCAGCGCCCCCCGCGACCCCGAAAGGGAATAAGCGGTAAAAAATGGATGGATGGATGGAAGTTGCCAACAATCCCATGTAAGTGTTCGACATCAGCGCCCATGCTCCAAAGTCAGGATTTCATAGAGATCCATCCATCCATTTTTTACCGCTTATTCCCTTTTGGGGTTGCGGGGGGCGCTGGCGCCTATCTCAGCTACAATCGGGCGGAAGGCAGTGTACACCCTGGACAAGTCGCCACCTCATCGCAGGGCCTTCATATAGATCTCATTTATCAAAATTAGGGTGGTCCCAAAAAGGAGGGTTTTTTTCAAATTGACTGTCTGTCGGTTTTAAAAGTGCTCCCCCCTATGGCCAACATGTGTAATAAAAAGTGTGTGTAAAAAATTGAAATTCGCCCCCCTTGGCCAAAATTATTATTTTTTAAATAACTATGTATATAGAGACATACTGTAATAACTTGAAGTAAATAATGAAGATTAGAAACCATTTACAATCCAACCCCCCCCCCCCCCCCCACCCCCCAAATTTTTTTACTAAAAGCAGTCTTTGTCATTGTGTTGAATTGTTTCTTATAAAATTGGGAACAATTTCTCATATTCTTTCTGTTTCTGTAATATTTCAATATTTTTTCATAAATTATTACTTTTATACTTACTTATTAATACAAAACAGTGACATTTTTCATATAAAATTCTGACTTTTAACACAACGTTGCCAATTTTTTTGTCATTCTTGTTAAACAGTGACATTTTTGAAGTAAAATTATGACTTTTGTCATAATTTTGCTAAGTGAAATTCTGATTATTATAATATTGCCAACATTTTTAAGTTTTCTTTTGAAATTGTGATTTTTGTCATTTAAAATTACGACTCTTTTCATAAAATTGCCATAATTTAAGCTGTTTTTGTAAAATTGCGACTGTTATTGAGTAGAATTCCAACATTTTTCATAACATTGCACAAATGTTCAGTTTTTCTTTTACAAATGTTGACTTGCCTTGAGTGAAGCATTTTTCGGAGGTCTCAAGAAGGTAAATAATACAAAAATGTTTGTGTGTGTGCGTTTGTCAAAGTGACATATGGGGACATTTTTATGAAATTTCACCTTACATATGAGGACCTGTTGAAATATGAGGACATTTTCCATGTCCCCATATTTCCCGCAATGCTATCGTGTTCTACACCCTCCCAGCATGTTCCCAGACCAAAAATCTCTAAAGTCTTCATTTGTCAAATTTTCAGAAAAAGTGTGTGAAAGTGTGTTTAATTTTTTTGGTCACCTTCGATTTTGCCCCTAGTGGCCATCTTTGCTATTATGACACACACACACACACACTTGTCCTCATATGTCATATGTCCTCATATGTCATGTGGGTCAGAAACTCACACACTCCAACATTTTGAAAAACATCTAACCATTACAGCAATAAACATACTCTTGAATTCTGAATCAAATAACAACACATTTTCAACTGATCTGATGATCTCATCCTTTTTAGTGTTAGTTTTATCTATTAATTTGGTTTATCTGGAGAGGATTTGGGCTAGACAATTAGTAATAAAGGGATTATGGTGATGATTTAATTTGTTTGATTCAGTATTTTACTGTATTGGACTTTTTGCTATTCTGTTGACTAAAATACAATGCCGCACAATAATTGCTTTAAATGTGCCTGAAATGTAGGTTTTTGCATAAAAAAAAAACAACCTTCAACCTTGATTGAGACAAAGGCGATAATTCAAATGCAATTCAAACTACACACAGTATTTAATATTTTCAAATGGTTACAATAGCACATTATTTGGGTATTTTTATCTTTGGGGCAAATTTAGGATTAATATGGGGATTGTTTTTGGAGGTATTCACTTTACATTGTATTCAAGATGGTTACTTCCGCCCACTCTGAAGAGTCTCGGCGTCTGATTGGTCCAATTTTCAGTTAGGCGCCGCCTGATTGGCCGCTGGACGATGTCTGCTCCTAACAGATGGCTAAATCACTAGTTAACTATTTTCATCATGGAAGTTATACAGCTCATGTATCACACTTAATATTGAATATATATTAAAAAAGGGTTTTCCAAAAGGACCATTTATAATCGAAATACACAACTTCACATACGATTTTGAGCACAACAGAGCGCTCAGTGAACATCACTTCCGGGACCTGCATCACCGGAAGGGGACATCTATCTTGGCCACAAACCATCTTTGACAGTCTTCGACAGCATGGTTTAATCAGGTGAGCATAAAATGGAGTTTAACGTAATTAAATAGACCAATGTTTTTTAACATAGGAAAATAGTTCATTATAAACAACAGTTAAATGTTGTTGTTATTAATTGCAATCAGATTTGATTTTATGAGGTTAAATTAAGCATTTCAGTTCTGGGCCAAGGCCAAGGCATTTAACATTTTTTTTTTAAAGTTGCATGGAAGATTATATGTAGCAGTGATTGTCACACACTAGGTGTGGTGAAATTATTCTCTCCATTTGACCCATCACCCTTGATCACTATGCTAGTAAACCTTTTCTTAATTTTAAACAAGACAGACTAGAGTTCTTCAAATTGTTTATACTTTTTCTCAAATACAAATATTTCAAGCTGATAAGCACTGTGGAGTTGGCATGTTACTGATATTGTTACATTAGTTCTTTGTTTGAGAAGCTTCATGTCTGCATTGAGCCTAAATTCAACAGTTTTTGAAGGGTTTAGTTCTTTGTTTTATTTCTGTGTCACTGACCTTTTTCATTTTTATGTGTGGATTTGTTAGGCGCATCAACACATGAAATAGACATCGTGTCCAAAAGAAGAGCGAGACGTAATCCTGAGGCTGAAGCCACCGAGTTTATTTGATCTGGATGTGACAAGTCTTGTTTTAAGGCCCAGTGGATCAATGATTGGAAAGGTATGTCTTGTTATGTATCATATCAATGGTAACTGTATCAACATCTCATTTGGATCATTTCCTTACTGTCTAATAGAGGTTGTATTATATGGCTTTAATTAGAAGTGTTTGGAATAACAGCGTTCCACGTCCCAAGAGCTAGCTTCTGTAGCCGAGGATCGGACCGCCAAGTGCCCTGCCTTCGGCTGCCGCCCAGCTCACAATGCACCCGACCTCTATGGCCCCTCGGAGTCTTGTTCACGAGTGGGGGAAGAGTGGATCGTGAGATCGACAGGCGGATCGGTGCGGCGTCTTCAGTAATGCGGACGTTGTATCGATCCGTTGTGGTGAAGAAGGAGCTGAGCCGGAAGGCAAAGCTCTCAATTTACCGGTCGATCTACGTTCCCATCCTCACCTATGGTCATGAGCTTTGGGTCATGACCGAAAGGATAAGATCACGGGTACAAGCGGCCGAAATGAGTTTCCTCCGCCGTGTGGCGGGTCTCTCCCTTAGAGATAGGGTGAGAAGCTCTGCCATCCGGGAGGAACTCAAAGTAAAGCCGCTGCTCCTCCACATGGAGAGGAGCCAGATGAGGTGGTTCGGGCATCTGGTCAGGATGCCACCCGAACGCCTCCCTAGGGAGGTGTTTAGGGCACGTCCAACCGGTAAGAGGCCACGGGGAAGACCCAGGACACTTTGGGAAGACTATGTCTCCCGGCTGGCCTGGGAACGCCTCGGGATCCCCCGGGAAGAGCTAGACGAAGTGGCTGGAGAGAAGGAAGTCTGGGTTTCCCTGCTTAGGCTGTTGCCACCGCGACCTCACCTCGGAAAAGCGGAAGATGATGGATGGATGGATGGATGGTATAACAGCGGTATATGAAAACGATGTTACTAATGCTGTTACTTTTACCGGTAACGAGTAATCTAATAACTTTTATGTACGCTACAACGCTGTTACGATGCGTTTTATGTAATCTGGCATGCTACTTTTGATGTGATTGTATGTCAACAAGACAGCGTTAGAAGCACAAAAGGTTTAGTGCAGTAATATCTTTTTACTAATGAAAGCAACCCCCGGAAGTAATTACGAACACGATATCAAATAGAAAGAGGCCTCATCCACACGCAAACAAAAACATTCAACAGAACTATCTTAACTGCCACTGCTAAGCTAAAAAATACAGCTGAACTATTTTGCTATGTCTGGGCGCTGAAGTCCCACGTCACTTGGCAAAAGGCACAGCTTTTTAAAGGCACACACACACTCTGCTCTCATGAAATGTCTCTCAACTGCATATGCTAGATATTTTAAACTTTTCTTTTTCAAGTAACACATTAATTACAAACCCCGTTTCCATATGAGTTGGGAAATTGTGTTGGATGTAAATCCAAACGGAATAATTTTTTTTACAAATAATAATTAACTTAGAATTTCATGGCTGCAATACGTGCCAAAGTAGTTGGGAGAGGGCATGTTCACCACTGTGTTACATCACCTTTTCTTTCAACAACACTCAATAATCGTTTGAACTGAGGAAACTAATTGTTGAAGCTTGGAAGGTGGAATTCTTTCCCATTCTTGTTTTATGTAGAGCTTCAGTCCTTCAACAGTCCGGGGTCTCCTCTGTCGTATTTTACGCTTCATAATGCACCACACATTTTTGATAGGACTGCAGGCCGGCCAGGAAAGTACCTGCACTCTTTTTTTATGAAGCTGAACACGTGCTGAATGTGGCTTGGCATTGTCTTGCTGAAATAAGCAGGGGCGCACATGAAAAAGTCGGCGCTTAAATGGCAGCAAATGTTGTTCCAAACAGATGGGTAACTTACAGATGTGTAAGTTACCCATGCCTTGGGCACTAATGCACCCCCATACCATCACAGATGCTGGCTTTTCAACTTTGCGTCGATAACAGTCTGGATGGTTCGCTTCCCCTTTGGTCCGGATGAAACGGTGTCGAATATTTCCCCAAAAAATTTGAAATGTGGGCTCGTTAGACCACAGAACACCTTTCCACTTTGCATCAGTCCATCTTAGATGATCTCGGGCCCAGAGAAGCCGGCGGCGTTTCTGGATGTTGATAATTGGCTTTCGCTTTGCATAATAATACAACTCTAACATTTGACAACCAAACAATTAAACAAGGCGACACGGTAAAGAATCTGGGTATTATCTTCGACCCAACTCTCTCCTTTGAGGCACACATTAAAAGCGTTACTAAAACGGCCTTCTTTCATCTCCGTAACATCGCTAAAATTCGCTCCATTCTGTCCACTAAAGACGCTGAGATCATTATCCATGCGTTTGTTACGTCTCGCCTCGACTACTGTAACGTATTATTTTCGGGTCTCCCCATGTCTAGCATTAAAAGATTACAGTTGGTACAAAATGCGGCTGCTAGACTTTTGACAAGAACAAGAAAGTTTGATCACATTACACCTGTACTGGCTCACCTGCACTGGCTTCCTGTGCACTTAAGATGTGACTTTAAGGTTTTACTACTTACGTATAAAATACTACACGGTCTAGCTCCATCTTATCTTGCCGATTGTATTGTACCGTATGTCCCGGCAAGAAATCTGCGTTCAAAGGACTCTGGCTTATTAGTGATTCCCAAAGCCCAAAAAAAGTCTGCGGGCTATAGAGCGTTTTCCGTTCGGGCTCCAGTACTCTGGAATGCCCTCCCGGTAACAGTTCGAGATGCTACCTCAGTAGAAGCATTTAAGTCTCACCTTAAAACTCATTTGTATACTGTAGCCTTTAAATAGACTCCCTTTTTAGACCAGTTGATCTGCCGTTTCTTTTCTTTTTCTTCTATGTCCCACTCTCCCGTGTGGAGGGGGTCCGGTCCGATCCGATGGCCATGTACTGCTCGCCTGTGTATCGGCTGGGGACATCTCTGCGCTGCTGGTCCGCCTACGCTTGGGATGGTTTCCTGCTGGCTCCGCTGTGAACGGGACTCTCGCTGCTGTGTCTTGGATCCTCTTTGGACTGGACTCTCGCGACTGTGTTGTATCCATTGTGGATTGAACTTTCACAGTATCATGTTAGACCCGCTCGACATCCATTGCTTTCCTCCTCTCTAAGGTTCTCATAGTCATCATTGTCACCGACGTCCCACTGGGTGTGAGTTTTCCTTGCCCTTATGTGGGCCTACCGAGGATGTTGTAGTGGTTTGTGCAGCCCTTTGAGACACTAGTGATTTAGGGCTATATAAGTAAACATTGATTGATTGATTGAATAGAGCTTTAACTTGCACTTACAGATATAGCAACAAACTGTATTTAGTGACAGTGGTTTTCTGAATTGTTCCTGAACTCATGTGGTGATATCCTTTAGAGATTGATGTCGGTTTTTGATACAGTGCCGTCTGAGGGATCGAAGGTCACGGTTATTCAATGTTAGTTTCCAGACATGCCGGTTACGTGGAGTGATTTCTCCAGATTCTCTGAACCTTTTGATGATATCATGGAGCGTAGATGTTGAAATCAGTAAATTTCTTGCAATTGCACTTTGAGAAACGTTGTTCTTAAACTGTTTGACTATTTGCTCACGCAGTTGTGGACAAAGGGGTGTACCTCGCCCCATCCTTTCCTGTGAAAGACTGAGCATTTTTGGGAAGCTGTTTTTATACCCAATCATGGCACCCACCTGTTCCAAATTAGCCTTCACACCTGTGGGATGTCCCAAATAAGTGTTTGATGAGCATTTCTTAACTTTATCAGTATTTATTGCCACCTTTCCCAACTTGTTTGTTGCGTGTTGCTAGCATCAAATTCTAAAGTTAATGATTATTTGCACCAAAAAAATGTTTATCAGAGTGAACATCAAATATGTTGTCTTTGTAGCATATTCAACTGAATATGGCTTGAAAATGATTTGCAAATCATTGTATTCTGTTTATATTTACATCTAACACCATTTCCCAACTCATATGGAAACGGGGTTTGTACTTAATTTTATAATTATTTACATTTATGAAAGAGTAATTCTGTTTGTAATTGAATTTTTAGTCAAGTAACGACTATTATTATTCCTTTTTAAAACAGATATTCCAAACATTATTAATTGATAAACTGTTTTATCAGGATATGGTGTATTTGCTCTTGCATCAATTTAAAAAGGTTCTTTTGTGGTCGAGTACCGAGGGAAGTTCATCTCAAGACATGAGCGGGACAAGAGACAGAAACCCTCTATAAATATCTTTACTATTTATCTGGCATTATATGCTCATAATGTTAACAACAAAAAGTGCTGATAATGTTATAATTAATAAGTTCTAACATTATTTTTATGTGTTTTGTTGCAGACACCAACTGTTGATGTTCTATCTCAACATTCTCCAGATTCATGTGAGCAATAAACCGACTTCATCCCTCCAACAGGTTATTACTTGACTATTTTACTATCCATCCATCCATCCATTTTCTACTACCTGTCCCTTTTTTGGGTTGGCGGGGTGTGCTTGAGCCTATCTGAGCTGCATTCGGGCGGAAGGCGGAGTACACCCTGGACAAGTCGCCACCTCATTACACGGCCAACACAAATAGACAAACATTTACACTCACATTCACACACTAGGGCCAATTTAGTGTTGCCAATCAACCTATCCCCAGGTGCATGTCTTTGGAGGTATGATGAAGCCGGAGTACCCGGAGGGAACCCACGCAGTCACGGGGAGAACATGCAAACTCCACACAGAAAGATCACGAGCCCAGGATTTAACTCAGGACTACTCAGGACCTTCGATTTGTGACGCACATGCACTAACCCCTGTTCCACTGTGCTGCCCTATATATGCTAAAAACTTGACACAACCTATTCTTCAAAAGACATTTAATCCTTTTAACCTCTCACAGATCAGTTTATATGACAACATTTTTTAAGCGTACATCCATGTTAGTCTGTGGAATTTACAACTCATGTTTAGCAAAACAGGAGGTGTTACAGGTCAGCAACATGAATTCTATATGTGATCACTTGTCATGTACTCATATTGTTTGAACTAAAAAAGACTTCAGTGTGTTTCATATAAGGTCCTCATATTTTTCTGAACCACATTAGTGTGTGTTACAATGTTTAATTCAAAGCTTTAAAATGAGTGTTTCAATCCAGGTCCTCATATTTTCTGAACCACATTTTAGTGAATGTTACATTCTTAAATAATAGTCTAAGAGCTAAAACGCTATAATAATCTTTACTGTTTATGTAGAATTATATGCTCAGAATATTATCAACCAAAAGTGGTTGTTAATGTTATAATTAATTAGTTCTGACATTATATTTTTGTGTTTTGTTGCAGACACCAACTGTTGGGGTTCTATCTCAACATTCTCCAGATTCAGATGTGAGCGATAAACCGACTTCATCCCTCCAACAGGTTATTACAAGTCTATTTTTACTATATCTGCTCTAAATGTGACCCAACCTATATTTTGAAAGACATTTATTAATTTTAATCTCTCACAGATCAGTTTATATGACAACATTTTCGTAAGGGTACATCCATGTTAGTCAGTAAGGAGTTTGGAACTCATGTTTAGCAAAACAGGAGATGTTACAAGTCAACAACATACATTCTACATGTGACCACTCGTCATGTTCTTATATTGTTTGAACCAAGAAAGACTTAGGTGTGTTTCATATAAGGTCCTCATATTTTCTAAACCAGATTAGTGTGTGTTACAATGTTAATGTCCAAGCTTTAAAATGAGTGTCTCAATTCAGGTCCTCATATTTTCTGAACCCGATTTTAGTGTGTTTTATATTCTTAATTAATTGTCTAAGAGCTGAAACTCTGTAATAATCTTTACTATTTATCTGGCATTGTATGCTGAGAGTTTCATCAACAAAAAGTGCTGATAATGTTATAATTAATTAGTTCTGACATTATATTTTTGTGTTTTGTTGCAGAAACCAACTGTTGAGGTTCCATCTCAACATTCTCCGGATTCAGATGTGAGCCATTAACTGACTTCATCCCTCCAACAGGTTATTACATGTCTATTTTTACTATATCTGCTCTAAATTTGACCCAACCTATATTTTGAAAGACATTTATTTATTTTAATCTCTCACAGATCAGTTTATATGACAACTTTTTCGCAAGGGTACATCCATGTTAGTCAGTAGAAAGTTTAGAACTCATGTTTAGCAAAATAGGAGATGTTACAAGTCAACAACATAAATTCTACATGTGAGCACTCGTCATGTCCTTATATTGTTTGAAGCAAGAAAGACTTAGGTGTGTTTCATATAAGGTCCTCATATTTTCTGGACCAGAAAATGTGTGTTACAATGTTAATGTCAAAGCTTTAAAATGAGTGTCTCAATTCAGGTCCTCATATTTTCTGAACCAGATTTTTGTGTGTGTTACATTCTTAATGAATTGTCTAAGAGCTGAAACTCTGTAATAATCTTTACCCTTTATCTGGCATTGTATGCTCAGATTTTTATCAACAAAAAGTGGTGAGAATGTTATAATTAATTAGTTATGACATTATATTTTTGTGTTTTGTTGCAGAAACCAACTGTTTGAGGTTCTATCTCAACATTCTCTAGATTCAGATGACAGCCATAAACCGACTTCATCCCTCCAACAGGTTATTACATGTCTATTTTTACTATATCTGCTCTAAATTTGACCCAACCTATATTTTGAAAGACATTTATTAATTTTAATCTGTCACAGATCAGTTTACATGACAACATTTTCGTAAGGGTACATCCATGTTAGTCAGTAGGGAGTTTGGAACTCATGTTTAGCAAAACAGGAGATGTTACAAGTCAACAACATAAATTCTACATGTGAGCACTCGTCATGTCCTCATATTGTTTGAACCAAGAAAGACCTAGGTGTGTTTCATATAAGGTCCTCATATTTTCTGAATCAGATTAGTGTGTGTTAAAATGTTAATGTCAAAGCTTTAAAATGAGTGTTTCAATTCAGAAAATGCAGTGCCTCTTGTTTACAGCCGGTTTCTGCAGCGCTGTTTTCCTTGATCAAAGTATTTTTTCGGTGGTCGTGTTTTTGTTACATAACTTGTAAATAGTGCGCAAATAATAGGCTATATATATATATAAATACATTCAAACCCCGTTTCCATATGAGTTGGGAAATTGTGTTAGATGTACATATAAACAGGATACAATGATTTGCAAAGAATTTTCAACCCCAATTCTGTTGAATATGCTACAAAGACAACATATTTGATGTTAAAACTGCTAAACATTTTTTTTGCAAAGAATTTAGGGATTTTACCATCTACGGTCCGTAAAATTATCAAAAGGTTCAGAGAATCTGGAGAAATCACTGCACGTAAGCGATGTACTGCATTAAAAACCGACATCAGTGTGTAAAAGATATCACCACATGGGCTCAGAAATACTTCAGAAAACCACTGTCAGTTACTACAGTTGGTCGCTACATCTGTAAATGCAAGTTAAAACTCTACTATGCAAAGCAAATGCCATTTATCAACAACACAGAGGAACGCCGCGGGCTTCGCTGGGCCCGAGCTCATCTAAGATGGACTGATGCAAAGTGGAAAAGTGTTCTGTGGTCTGACGAGTCCACATTTCAAATTATATATGGAAATTGTGGACGTGGTGTTCTCCGGAACAAAGAGGAAAATAACCATCCGGCGCAAAGTTCAAAAGCCAGCATGTGTGATGGTATGGGGGTGTATTAGTGCCCAAAGCATGGGTAACTTACACATCTGAGAAGGCACCATTAATGCTGAATGGTCCATACAGGTTTTGGAGCAACATATGTTGTCATCCAAGCAACATTATCATGGACGCCCCTGCTTATTTCAGCAAAACAATGCCAAGCCACGTGTTACAACAGCGTGTCTTCGTAGTAAAAGAGTGCGGGTACTTTCCTGGCCCGCCTGCAGTCCAGACATGTCTCCCATCGAAAATGTGTAGCGCATTATGAAGCGTAAAACACGACAACTTAAGCTGTACATCAAGCAAGAATGGTAAAGAATTCTACTTTCAAAGCTTCAACAATTAGTTTCCTCAGTTCCCAAACGTTTATTGAGTGTTGTTAAAAGAAAATGTGATGTAACACAGTGGTGAACATGTCCTTTCCCAACTACTTTGTCACGTGTTGCAGCCATGAAATTCAAAGTTAATTATTATTTGCAAAAAAAAAAAAGTTTGAGTTTGAACATCAAATATGTTGTCTTTGTAATGCTTTCAATTGAATATGGGTTGAAAAGGATTTGCAAATCATTGTATTCAGTTTATATTTACATCCAACACAATTTCCCAACTTTTATGGAAACGGGGTTTGTATATATATTAGGGCTGGGCAATGACTAAAATTTTTAATCGAAGTTAATCGCACTATTTCTCTTATTAATCGCGATTAAATGCATTGTATACGCAAAGCCCAATAATGAATTCAAAAGTAGTGTGTAGTGCACCTTTATTGGAATATTCTCCCACATGAACAAAAGCGCCAAAACATTTGTTGAGCAAACACAATTTAAATCAGTCCTTGTTAAACAGTAGCAGTTAAATAGCAAATTTTATGAAAATCAACTCCAAAAATGTAAATACAAACATTTAAGCTCATTGCCACTGCCAGGGTATTTAAGTTATCCTGTTTGTTATGGAAAATAAATATAATCTACATACAAATCTCTGAGCCACAATCATAACATCTGAACATGCAATTTCTGAGGTAACAGCAGAAACATTTTTTTTTATCAGGGATCTTATGTTTAAATAACTTATATTATAGGTAGTGGGCTGTTTTAGGGAATTTTTGATCAAATTATCCGTAGTAGCAATATTAATAATGTTGTGTTTATTCTGCGTGGTGCACTTAAAATAATTATGACCATATCTGTTTGCTTGGTGCTTTGATAAACTGAACACATATACATGGTACTATATTGTGATGTTATGAGCCAGGGGAAAAAAGAACTACCCTACCCAGCATGCAACAGGAGTGACGAGCATGCGCGGTAGCCCGGTATAGGTTGTGTCGCCATGACGGCATCTTGTATGTTGTGATATGCACGCTCTGAAAGCAAACGTTAAGAACTCAGCCAACACTCCTGGTCTGCATTATTCATAAATAGACAGACAACACATATACTCCGCTGCTTCACAAAGCACAATATGTTAAATGTTTACTTTTACAGTTTTCTAATTCTTCCTTTCAGATTGACAGCAGGACAAATCGCTGGAAGTAGGTATGTCTCAAGCTTCTTCCACTTGGTCCACTCCAAAGCGGGGTAAATAAATAATCCACATCATTTACTAGAATATTATATTACGTTTTGCACCTTTTCACTGTGTTATAGTCATTATTCCTTCAGTAAGAAATTGTATTTTGTCTCCTTTATGACAGCTGCAAAGGGGAAGAAGTGGAAGCAGTTGAATGACACATGTTGCATTTTGTAACTGGCAACAAAGTACCAGGTAAAAAAGATTGTGAAGCCTGCCTCCATAAAGAACTAGTAGCTCTACAGGACAGAGATTGGCTTGCCATCAAGTACTACATCCATAACAGAATTATATTAAAAAAAGGGAAAAAAAATGTTTTCACACATCTTCTGTGGTAGTTTGAGTATGTTACCAGCAATTAAAAAAGCAAAATAAACAGCAAGCGTTTTGTATTTATTCCAGATAATTCTTAGCGACAAAATCCACAAAAACAATTCAGTTACACTTAGTTGACAATTACATTTTTACCCATGTTTCTTTTAAACTCTTCTTGGTTTTAGATTACAGTAGCATGGGATGGGGATTTTTTTTTTAAATGACAACACATCAACTAAACCAACTCAGGTGGTTTTGTTAAGTCTCTGATGTCATTAGCCTCATATGTCACATGAACCTGAAATCTTAAACACTCTGTGACGTCATGGTTGTCATATTTCACAAACTTGAAATCTTAAACACTCTGTGACGTCATGGTCATCATATGTCACATGAACCTGAAATCTTAAACACTCTGTGACGTCATGGTTGTCATATTTCACAAACTTGAAATCTTAAACACTCTGTGACGTCATGGTCATCATATGTCACATAAACTTGAAATCTTAAACACTCTGTGACGTCATGGTCGTCATATGTCACATAAACTTGAAATCTTAAACACTCTGGTCTTCATTTGTCACCTAAACCTGACAAGTCCTCATATGTACCATAAAAATCAGGTTCAGAAAAAAACAAAAGAGTTGCAAAAATCTCAATAGACCACTGTGTTTCTAAAATTCTGGTTCACTAACCGTCTGATTCCCAGGCCTGCAGGACCATTGGAAAGGCATGTCCCCATATGTCACGTTTTTGTCATAAGTCCTCATATGTCACCCAAACACGTATGTGTGTGTGTGTGTGTGTGTGTGTGTGTGTGTGTGTGTGTGTGTGTGTGTGTGTGTGTGTGTGTGTGTGTGTTCTTGTAATTATTTAATTCTTGAGACATCAACATGAGGACCAGTGAATATGTTAGGACCAAAATCATGGTCCTAATATGGAAAACCATTGCATCTAATGGCAAGACAAATACTAAAGTCCGTGAACATTGCTCTGAAGCACAGGTGCCAATCTACATTTACTTCGGGGGCCCAAGCGCCCACGGAATCGGCGCCTAAGCTCCAAAGTCAGGATTTCATAGAGATGTCATTTGCACCCCTGGTGGTGAAATTTATCAAAATTAGGGTGGTACCTTAAAGGAGGGATTTTTCAAATTGACTGTGTGTCGGTTTTAAAAGTGCTCCCCCTATGGCCAACATGTGTCATAACAAGTGTGTGTAAGAAATTGAAATGCGCCCCCTTTGGCCTAAATTAATTAAAAAAAATAAAAAAATAACTATGTATATAGAGACATACTGTAATAACTTGAAGTAAATAATGAAGATTAAAAACCATTTACAAAGCAAAAATCCCCCCCCCTCAAATTTTTTTTTTACCAAAAGCAGTCTCGAATTTTTTCTTATAAAATTGGAAACAATTTCTCATATTCTTTCTGTTTCTGTAATATTTCAATATTTTTTTGTATTATGTTTAGGTTTTGAATCTTTTTTACATTATATTCTGCTAACGTTTGACTTAGTTCCTAGTTGCACTTCCTTGTTTGTTCTGTCACCATAGTTACTTATTAGTTTCACCTGCCACTTGTTTCCGCACGCGCACCTGTGTTGTAATTGTTTTGTTATTTAAGCCTGACCTCTCCCGTCAGTCGGCCTGGGTCCATTGTTTTGCGGTAAGCAACAATCGCTTTCATGTTTCTGATTCCTGAATCTGTGCTAAGTGTTAGCCTTAGCTTCCCTGTGTTCGGCACGCTGCACTAGTGTTTCCTTAATCTATGCTAAGTGTTAGCATTAGCTTCCCGTACGTTCAGCACGCGTTTCTTTTGTTTATTTCTTTCCGTT
Source organism: Nerophis ophidion (assembly GCF_033978795.1). Lineage (NCBI taxonomy): Eukaryota > Metazoa > Chordata > Actinopteri > Syngnathiformes > Syngnathidae > Nerophis > Nerophis ophidion. The sequence goes on from NC_084622.1 coordinate 34,580,896, forward strand.
TTGTACTGTGTCTGAGTTATTAAATTATCTTACCTTTACGTTGTCATCCGGAGTGTCCTTTGCATCCGTGGGGAGAACGAAATCCCGCATCACAATGCGCCACGAGCGTGACAGAATGGACCCAGCAACTCGTTCCCCCGCATTGGACCGCATGGAGTCTTCGCCTCGCCAGGACGTGTCGCTCCCGAAGACACCTACTCCAGACAGCAGCACACCAACAGCAGTCCAGTATTCCCCTCTGAGGTTTGGTAATTCAGTTTTTAATTTTACCAATTAATCTTCCGATTGGGCTGTGAGCCAAGAGGAAACCTCCGCTGTCGAAGTTTCGCCACTTTCCCGTAATGACGTCATCCCTCCCACTAACGATGACATCATACACCAATAATTTTTTTAGATGCGGTTTACTTTCTTTGTCAGCCGCCTACTAAAGCATTTAGTACTAGAATTAATCCTTATGATAGATTTTTTTTTCTAAATTTAGATCTTTTCAGTCTCAGTCTCATGTTTTCAAAGTCCCGCCCAGTGACTTTGGCTCCGCCTGCTATTGCAGAGCGCAATAGACTTTTTGGACAATCAAGAGGGGAGGAGTCTACCCCCCTCCTGACCTTCCTCCACCCACCCTTAAGGACAATCCCAGACCACAGGGAGCGCGTCTGGGATCCGCTTCTTGGGGGGGGGGGGCTAGTTCTGGTAGCTGTGCTACGGAGGTAGCACAGCTGCGCCCAGCCAAGCCACAACCCCCAGCTAGACACCGCCACCGGTCTTTCGGGTCGCCAAGCCGCAACCTCCGGCGCGGCCTCCACCACTGGTCTTTCTACTCAGTGGCCTAGTGGTTAGAGTGTACTCCCTGAGATTGGTAGGTTGTGAGTTCAAACCCCGGCTGAGTCACACCAAAGACTGTAAAAATGGGACCCATTACCTCCCTGCTTGGCACTCAGCATCAAGGGTTGGAATTGGGGTTTAAATCACCATAAATGATTCCCGGGCGCGGCACCGCTGCTGCCCACAGCTCCCCTCACATCCAAGGGGGTTATCAAGGGAATGGGTCAAATGCAGAGGACACATTTCACCACAACTTGTGTGTCTGTGACAATCATTGGTACTTTAACTTAACTTTCGGCCTGCCAAACCGCAACCCCCAGCTAGGCAACCTCCACCTGCACCACGGCTACCACCTGTCGCTAGTCCAAGTCCTAGTCATAGTCCTAGTCCAAGTCCTAGTCCTAGTCTAAGTCCTAGTCCAAGACCAAGTCCAGGTCCTAGTCCAAGTCCAAGTCCTAGGCTGGATCGCACTCCAGCACCTGACCCAAGGCTTGATCCCACTCCAGCACCTGATCCAAGTCTGGATAACACTCCAGCACCTGAACCAAGTCTGGATCCCACTCCAGCACCTGACCCAAGTCTGGATCCCACTCCAGCACCTGATCCAAGGCTGGATCACACTCCAGCACCTGATCCAAGGCTGGATCCCACTCCAGCACCTGACCCAAGGCTGGATTCCAGTACGGCACCTGATCCAAGGCTGGATCACACTCCAGCACCTGATCCAAGGCTGGATTCCACTCCAGCACCTGATCCAAGGCTGGATTCCACTCCAGCACCTGATCCAAGGCTGGATCCCACTCCAGCACCTGCTCCAAGGCTGGAACTCACACCAGCACCTGTTTCCATGACGACAACGCCTGTTTCCTTGACGACGTCTCAGTGACCTCGAGCTGGCCTTACACGCCAAGCTTCGCCGCCTGCTTCGTCTGCTGGACCCGAGCCTGCTTTGTCTGCTGGACCCGAGCCTGCTTCGTCTGCTGCACCCGAGCCAGCTTCGTCTGATGCACCCGAGCATGCTTCGTCTGCTGCACCCGCGCCTGACTCGTCCACTGCTTTCAAGCCTGCCACGACGACGGCACCGACGCGCCCACCTCCACGTCGGCCATCCGCCTCGCCAAGTGTACCACCCTCCCCGACGGCCACGGATGTGGCCTTTCCGAGGTCCCCGCCTAAACAATTGCGGCAGCGGCTTTCAATTCGCCGCCGCCACCTGACTTGTCCCCAGGGGATTCGGGGACACATGGCCTGGCGACCCTCCGACATGTACTCCCCCGCCCTCCCTTGACTCGTGTACTTGTGTAAAATTACGACTCTTTTCATAAAATTGCCAACATTTTGAGCTTTTCTTATAAAATTGCAACTGTTATTGAGTAAAATTACAACTTTTATCATAATATTGCATAAATGTTTAGTTTTTTCTTGTAAAATTTTGACTTGCTTTGAGTAAAATGACGACTTTTTTTATAATACTGTCAAAATTCTAAGTTTTTCTTCTGAAATTGGGACCTTTTTCTTGTGAAATTCCAGCTAATTTTTCACAACAAGCTTTTTTATATTTACATAGTTTGTATTTTTATTAATGTTGTAAATACAAATCTTTATATATCTACAACGGGTGGTCCTAAAGAGATAGGCATTATTCAGAGGTCTCAAGAAGGTAACAAATCCAAGAGTGTGTGTGTGAGAGTGTGTGTGTGTGTGTGTGCAAGCCGCCTGCCAGTGCTTTGGCAATGTGTGTGAAGCCTCACAGACTTAATTAGAGCTTATGCACTAATCGCATTTCCCACATTGCCTCGAGTGAGCAGTGATTAGCCCACATAATAAATGTAAATTCTGATTGGAAAGAAAAAAATAATATTTTTCATTTAGTGTTCTGTACAGTAAGAAGTCATGGATCCTATTAAAAGATTGAGTGTAAAATGCTACGCCTACAAAATAATGTGGGGTGATACTATTCAAGGAAATGGGCATCCAATCCTATTGTTTTCTATTTCTTAGAGAGAAACCGGTAACAGCTTTAACGTGCATTACATATAATTCAACTGACACACATTATTGTGACGTCAACAAATGTGATTATTGGACAGAAATATTTAAAAAAAACATTTCGTATGCATTTGTTACGGTGGCCGTTGGAAACATTCAGATGCTCCAGACACAAATGATCTAAAGCCGAAAACACACAACAACAGTAAAAACAAATGCAATGGGAAAGTTGTGAAAATCAAAAAGGCTGTAATGAAATAAATGTTACAAGAACCGAAACACATATAATAGGGAATGCTAATGCCACAAAACACACAAACTTTAAAAACAACTGCATGAGAGAAACGATGCAAGTTTATGCAACAAAACTGAACTTAGCCAGATGATGGATGTTCATCTTTAAAGGGAAACTGCACTTTTTTTTTAGGAATTTTGCCTCTCATTCACAATCCCTATGTGAATGATAAATGTTAAATGGGTTGTACTTGTATAGCGCTTTTCTACCTTCAAGGTACTCAAAGCGCTTTGACACTACGTCCACATTTACCCATTCACACACACATTCACACACTGATGCAGGAAGCTGCCATGCAAGGCGCTAACCAGCACCCATCAGGAGCAAGGGTGAAGTGTCTTGCTCAGGACACAACGAACGTGACGAGGTTGGTACTAGGTGGGGATTGAACCAGGGACCCTCGGGTTGCGCACAGCCACTCTCCCACTGCGCCACGCCGTCCCAAACAAACACTTACCGTATTGTTCGGACTAAAAGGCGCACCTAAAGCTTTTTAATTTTCTCATAAATCGACAGTGCGCCTTTTAACCTGGTGCGCCTAATGTACGGAATAATTCTTGTTGTGCTTACCAACCTCGAAGCAATTTTATTTGGTACATGGTGTAATGATAAGTCAATCAATCAATCAATGTTTACTCATTAAGTACTAAATGACGAGTGTCTTAAAGGGCTGCACAAGCCACAACGACATCCTCGGCTCAGATCCCACATCAGGGCAAGGAAAAACTCAACCAAATGGGACAATGAGAAACCTTCGAGGGGACCGCAGATGTGGGGACCCCGCCGTTGATGCAACGGACGTTGAGTGGAGCTAGCATAATATTGTGAGAGTCCAGTCCATAGTGGATTTAACATAATAGTGAGAGTCCAGTCCATAGTGGGGCCAGCACGAGACCATCCCGAGCGGAGACAGTTCCGCAGCGTAGAGACGTCCCCAACCGATGCACAGACGAGTGGTCCACCCCGGGTCACGACTTTGCACAGGCAGCGCTTCATCCATTGCCACCGAACCTGAGGAGCAGAAAAGAAACGGCAGATCAACTGGTCTAAAAGGTGGGTCTATTTAAAGGCTAGAGTATACAAATGAGTTTTAAGATGGGACTTAAAGGCTTCTACTGACTTAGCGTCTCTAACTGTTACTGAGCCTTCCAGAGTACTGGAGAAAACGCTCTATAGCCTGCAGACTTTTTTTAGTCTCTGGGAATCACTAATAAGCCGGAGTTCTTTGAACGCAAATTTCTTGCCGGAACATATGGTACATTACAATCAGCAAGATAGGAAGGAGCAAGGCCGTTTAGTATTTTATACGTAAGTAGTAATACCTTAAAGTCACATCTTAAGTGCACAGGAAGCCAGTGCAGGTGAGCCAGTACAGGTGTAATATGATCAAACTTTCTTGTTCTTGTCAAAAATCTAGCAGCAGCATTTTGTACCAACTGTAATCTTTTGATGCGAGACATAGGGAGGTCCAAAAATAATACGTTACAGTAATCGAAACGACACGTAACGAACGCATGAATAATGATCTCAGCGTCGCTAGTGGACAAAATGGAATGAATTTTAGCGATATTACGGAGATGAAAGAAGGCCGCTTTAGTAACACTCTTAATGTGTAACTCAAACGAGAGAGTTGGGTCGAAAATAATGCTCAGATTCTTTACCGAGTTCCATCCATCCATCCATCATCTTCCGCTTATCCGAGGTCGGGTCGCGGGGGCAACAGCCTAAGTAGGGAAACCCAGACTTCCCTCTCCCCAGCCACTTTGTCTAGCTCTTCCCGGGGGATCCCGAGGCGTTCCCAGGCCAGCCGGGAGACATAGTCTTCCCAACGTGTCCTGGGTCTTCCCCGTGGCCTCCTACTAGGTGGACGTGCCCTAAACACCTCCCTAGGGAGGCGTTCGGGTGGCATCCTGACCAGATGCCCGAACCACCTCATCTGGCTCCTCTCGATGTGAAGGAGCAGCGGCTTTACTTTGAGTTCCTCCCGGATGGCAGAGCTTCTCACCCTATCTCTAAGGGAGAGCCCCGCCACACGGCGGAGGAAACTCATTTTGGCCGCTTGTACCCGTGATCTTATCCTTTCGGTCATGACCCAAAGCTCATGACCATAGGTGAGGATGGGAACGTAGATCGACCGGTAAATTGAGAGCTTTGCCTTCCGGCTCAGCTCCTTCTTCACCACAACGGATCGGTACAACGTCCGCATTACTGAAGACGCCGCACCGATCCGCCTGTCGATCTCACGATCCACTCTTCCCTCACTCGTGAACAAGACTCCTAGGTACTTGAACTCCTCCACTTGGGGCAGGGTCTCCTCCCCAACCCGGAGATGGCATTCCACCCTTTTCCAGGCGAGAACCATGGACTCGGACTTGGAGGTGCTGATTCTCATTCAGGTCGCTTCACACTCGGCTGCGAACCGATCCAGCGAGAGCTGGAGATCCCGGTCAGATGAAGCCATCAGGACCACATCATCTGCAAAAAGCAGAGACCTAATCCTGCGGTTACCAAACTTGAACCCCTCAACGCCTTGACTGCGCCTAGAAATTATTTACATAAAAGTTATGAACAGAATCGGTGACAAAGGACAGCCTTGGCGGAGTCCAACCCTCACTGGAAATGTGTTCGACTTACTGCCGGCAATGCGGACCAAGCTCTGGCACTGATTGTACAGGGAGCGGACCGCCACAATAAGACAGTCCGATACCCCATACTCTCTGAGCACTCCCCACAGGACTTCCCGAGGGACACGGTCGAATGCCTTCTCCAAGTCCACAAAGCACATGTAGACTGGTTGGGCAAACTCCCATGCACCCTCAAGAACCCTGCCGAGAGTATAGAGCTGGTCCACAGTTCCAAGACCAGGACGAAAACCACACTGTTCCTCCTGAATCCGAGGTTCGACTCTTTACCGAGTTGCCCTGTGTAATTGTTTGGTGGTCAAATGTTAAGGTGGTAATAATAAATGGGTGTGGGTGTCTAGCAGGACCGATAATCCGCATTTCCGTTTTCTTGGCGTTGAGTTACAAAAAGTTAGCGGACGTCCATTGTTTAATTTCATTAAGACACACTCCCAGTTGACTACAATTCGGCGTGTTGGTCAGCTTTGGGGGCATGTAGAGTTTGGTGTCATCAGCATAACAGTGAAAGCTAACAGCGTATTTGCGTATGATGTCACCTCGCGGCAGCATGTAGAGGCTGAAGAGTGCAGGGCCAAGAACCGAACCCCGGGAACTCCACACGTTACCTTAACATAGTCAGAGGTCACATTGTTCTGAGAGACGCACTGCATCCTGTCAGTAAGATAGGAGTTAAACCAAGACAAGGCTAAGTCTGAAATACCAATACGTGCTTTGATACGTCCTAATAAAATATTATGATCGACCAGTAGATGGTAGTCACACATAAAATATACGTGTAGACTGAAATATGACGTCAGTAAACAACACCAAAACTGTAAATGTTCCATTGAAAATAAAAAACATTACACTGGGCACTCAAAAATCTGTCAAAATATTTTAGTATGACTTTGAAGCCGCACTGCTTGATGGATTGTCGGCCCATTATGGTTACCGTAGTCAGAGATACAGGTATTTCCATGGTGTGTGTATAAGGACCACAAAATGGCACCCATTAGCAGACATATTACTTGCTGATGTGTACTTGAGATCTGCATAAGTCCTGAAAATTTGCACACTTCCGCCAATGTACTCCATGCAGATGCCATAGTCGATAAGCTTCTTCTTTGTCACTATCTTCTTGTTATGGGGCATTCATCCTCTGCTGTTGCCATTTCTAATATAAAGTAGCAAAAAGTTCTAACTTATATCTCGCTATGGAAGCGCTAAAAACTACCAGTGTAGTGAGTTTATATAATTCACCCATGTAACTTTAGTTATTAGAGAGTTCTGATCGGACGTTTTTTTTAAATGGACATATTTCCAGTGTTGTTGCATTAGTTAGCCGCGGATGAGGAGATGCTGCTTCGTTATTAATTCAAGAAAAGTCTGAATGTCATTAAAACAGTTAGGTACATCATTTGACACTTCCACTCCCGTCCTTGCACGCTACACCGCTACAACAAAGATGACGGGGAGAAGACGCTGCCGAAGGTGAGCCACGTAAATAAGACTGCTCACAAAACGACGCACCCTGAAGCGACTACCAGAAAACGACTTGAAGATCAATCAATCAAAGTTTATTTGTATTGCCCTTAATCACAAGTGTCTCAAAGACCTCCACCAGCTACAACGACATCAGATCCCACAAGATGGTCTGTAAAACATAATCTTTGCAACATTTTGACCAAGGAACCACAATCATATGTTATGTACACCACAAGGAAATGTTTTAAATTTGGGAAATATATCATAATATGACCCCTTTAATGCGCCGTATAAGCCGGTGCACCTTTTGTATGAAAATAGACCTGAAAAGATCCTATCATCAGCAGTGCGCCTTATAATCCGATGCACCCAATGGTTCAGAAAATACAGTCTGTCTTTCTATGTGACTATTTGTCATCTGCCGTGTGCCTCTCAGGCGCTTATTGGCTTTTAGCGCGTATTAATATATCACTTTTGCAGTTGACCTATGAGGTCACACCAGGCGTCTGCGGCTCCGTAGAAATCAGCAGACTGGCCCTGCCGCACATGATGTCTGCTGTAATATTGGCGCAGATCATAAATATTACTTCTCCAATGGCTACATTGATGTTAAATAGCAGACAGCATCAATAAATCATCTTAGATTGCACCACAAACATGACACTGCTACCATGAATGTCTTGGAGCGGATGCCAGTCCAAAGCAAAGAAAGACCGGTGGGAGGGAGTGGTTTTGAAGGAATTTTTGGACAAAAATCAATAAAACAAAACCTTTGAATGTCTCAAAGGTTATTCAAAAGGCTATGTGGATTGATGGAAGGAGTTTTTAATTTAAAGGAGAATAGTTTGTTACCCGGTCGATACTGTTCCAGATGAAAGTTGCTATTGTTCTTGACTATGTTGCCCATTGTGTGGAATACAGACTTTTTTAAATCAGTTTGGAGTGCACAAAGGCAACGTGAAAAGGTTTGAGTATGCTTCATTATTTGCCTTGTAAAATACATACCTGCATCTCTTCCATCCCACCCGTATTTCGATCAGGAGTCCGAATGAAGCCAGTAGTCCCGTTCATGACAATTGTTGCTATGTTTTTATTGAATGGTATCTAATTCTTGATTGTATCGTCTGGGGGAACATACCCACTCAAGAGATCTGGGGCCGTATTTATCTTAAAGTGCCACTTTATACTTAAGTCCTGAGAATTTGCGAAATTTAGTCCTACTCTTAAACTTAAGAATAAAAGCTATTTATCAACTTTCTTAAGTCTAAGAATCACTCCTACTCTCCACGATATTTAAGATACCTTCAGAGGTGTCCTAAGTGGTTAAGAGTTGCCAGCGGGGGATGGCACTGAGGCGAGAGAGACGTGCGCGAACGTTCAGGGAGCAGAATGCTATTTATATTTATATTTATAACATTATTTATAAAAATATTCAACAATATAAAACATATCAAAAATAGTTAAAATATTCCACAACTAGAAAATTCAGTTGGAAAATTTGAATGGACTGTTTTTATATTGTGAGGCTTTTCAATCTAAAATTGAATACTGACTTCTTCAAGGCACTGACATTTTAAGAGGTAAACACACATGTTAAGTGTGTTAAGTGCACCAATAAAGTGCACATGTTATGTGCACATTCTGTATATAAGTGTGTAAAATAAGTGTAAATATATAACTGTGTACAATAAGTGCATTAATCAAGTGCACAAGTTATGTGTAAATACATAAGTGTATAAAATAAGTCCACCAACAAAGTGCACAAATTATGTGCACTTGTATAACTGTGTAAAATAGGTGCACCAATAAAGTGCACAGGTTAAAGTGCACAATTATAAGTGTGTACAAAAAGTGCATTAATAAATTGCAGAAGTCATGTGCACATAAATAAGTATGTAAAATAAGTGCACCAATAAAGTGCACAGGTTAAAGTGCACAATTATAAGTGTGTACAATAAGTGCATTATTAAATTGCAGAAGTCATGTGCACATAAATAAGTATGTAAAATAAGTGCACCAATAAAGTGCATAGGTTAAAGTGCCCAATTATTACTGTGTACAATAAGTGCATTAATACATTGCAGATGTCATGTGCACATAAATAAGTATGTAAAATAAGTGCACCAATAAAGTGCACAGGTTAAAGTGCCCAATTATTACTGTGTACAATAAGTGCATTAATACATTGCAGAAGTCATGTGCACATATATAAGTATGTAAAATAAGTGCACAAATTGTGTGCTCATATATAAGTGTGTAAAATAGGTGCACAAATTATGTGCACTTGTATAACTGTGTAAAATAGGTGCACCAATAAAGTGCACAGGTTAAAGTGCGCAATTATAAGTGTGTACAATAAGTGCATTAATAAATTGCAGAAGTCATGTGCACATAAGTATGTAAAATAAGTGCACCAATAAAGTGCACAGGTTAAAGTGCACAATTACAAGTGTGTACAATAAGTGCATTAATAAATTGCAGAAGTCATGTGCACATAAATAAGTATGTAAAATAAGTGCACAAATAAAGTGCACAGGTTAAAGTGCCCAATTATTACTGTGTACAATAAGTGCATTAATACATTGCAGAAGTCATGTGCACATAAATAAGTATGTAAAAATAAGTGCACCAATAAAGTGCACAGGTTAAAGTGCCCAATTATTACTGTGTACAATAAGTGCATTAATACATTACAGAAGTCATGTGCACATATATAAGTATGTAAAATAAGTGCACAAATTGTGTGCTCATATATAAGTGTGTAAAATAGGTGCACAAATTATGTGCACTTGTATAACTGTGTAAAATAGGTGCACCAATAAAGTGCACAGGTTAAAGTGCACAATTATAAGTGTGTACAATAAGTGCATTAATAAATTGCAGAAGTCATGTGCACATATATAAGTTTGTAAAATAAGTGCACAAGTTGTATGCTCATATATAAGTGTGTAAAATAGGTGCACACGTGTGCTCACGTATGAGCGACAAGTAAGTGCTAAAGTTGTGTGTTCATATAGGAGTGCAACATTAGTGCACAAGTTGTGTGCTCACACATAAGTATGTAAAAAAAGTGCACAAGTAATGTGCACAAATGAGAGCTAAAATTCCTCGCTCAGAGATTTTTTAGGATAAGTTAGGAGCTCTTTGAGAGTATTCTCAGAATCTTTCATTTTGTTTTGTATTATTTTGTAGTTTATTGTTAAAATATACAGTCCCATTGTCCACTTAAATATTTCTCAGATATTTCTTTATTTTTAGACAAGGGATTCCCTTCTGTGATTGGTCATTTCTATGGACACAGAAATGATGTGACCTAAAATTCCGTTTACGGCACATAGTAATGTCATAATTCAGCTCTGAGTGTGACACTTAAGATTCAGTCCTACACATCGCTGAAAGTGTGAGTAAGGCGCTTTATAACTGACTTTTAAGTGCAGCTTTCGGCAAAGAATTTCTTTACTCATAAGTCAACTCTTAGCAGACTTCTTAGGAGTAATTCTAAGAAGCTTGATAAATACGGCCCCTGGTTTCCAACTGCATAATCTGTGTTAGTCCGACTTTTCAAAAACTGTCATCTATCCCGCTTAAAAAGTGCTCTAAAAAAATCCCAAAACCACCAACAGTCCATTTATATGTCATTATCTGAATATTAATCAAATATATGTTATTGTAAGAGCTAGCAAGAGGAACTCGTTTTAGTAACATGGTGCAGTGAACTCCGAGAGGTAACTAGTTCATAACATAGTGAGCTGTTGCTCCTGCTGCATCGCCTCGGAGTTTGTAAAAGTTTCTGCTAAATTATAAATCATGTTTCGCACTTCAATATTAAAAGGTTGGGGACGTAAACTTAGAAGTTGGCCAACTTTGAAAATCAATTGAGACCTAAATACATACAGATTGTCGTGTCTTCCTAGCAATATTTTAGCCCACCTTTTTTTTAAATTATGAATTAATCATCTATACAGAGAAGAAAAGTTGAGTCCTGGAAGATATAAACAACCCATCAGTCGGCATCACCGTAAAAGTAGTCATTGTACAGTAAGTGATTGATTTATTACAGCATATGCGTAGTTTGTATTTCTTATTTAGGACTTAGCAATAGAGCGTGATTTGATTATTACTTTGGATCCAAAACTTGTAACTCATCTTACTTACATTCAGGCTCAACAATATGATTCTGGCTCCGAAAGTAGTCGTTGTTGCCTGTCATGAAGTCTACCTGTGATTAGTAGTTGTTCTTATTGTTGTAGGAACTAGCAAATGTGATGAAATCAATGCACCAAAATGTTCCGTTAATGCTTCAAATGACCAAAATATGTTAAATGTTACATGGTATTAAATGTGTCTGCTACTACATTACATATATACAAACCCTGTTTCCATATGAGTTGGGAAATTGTGTTAGAGGTAAATAAAAACAGAATACAATGATTTGCAGATCCCTTTCAACCCATATTCAATTGAATGCACTACGAAGACAAGATATTTGATGTTCAAACTCATAAACTTTATTTTTTTTGCAAATAATAATTAACTTACAATTTCACGGCTGCATTACATGCCAAAGTAGTTGGGAAAGGGCATGTTCACAACTGTTACATCACCTTTTCTTTTAAAAACACTCAATAAACGTTTGGGAACTGAGGAAACTTGTTGAAGCTTTGAAAGTGGAATTATTTCCCATTCTTGTTTAATTGGTATGTCAGACTTAGCCCTGTCTTGGTTTAACTCTTATCTTACTGATAGGATGCAGTGTGTCTCCCATAACAATGTGACCTCGGACTATGTTAAGGTAACGTGTGGAGTTCCCCAGGGTTCGGTCCTTGGCCCTGTACTCTTCAGCATCTACATGCTGCCGCTAGGTGACATTATACGCAAATACGGTGTTAGCTTTCACTGTTATGCTGATGACACCCAACTCTACATGCCCCTAAAGCTGACCAACACGCCGGATTGTAGTCAGCTGGAGGCGTGTCTTAATGAAATTAAACAATGGATGTCCGCTAACTTTTTGCAACTTAATGCCAAAAAAACGGAAATGCTGATTATCGGTCCTGCTAGACACCGAACTCTATTTAATAATACAACTCTAACATTTGACAACCAAACAATTAAACAAGGCGACACGGTAAAGAATCTGGGTATTATCTTCGACCCAACTCTCTCCTTTGAGGCACACATTAAAAGGGTTACTAAAACGGCCTTCTTTCATCTCCGTAATATCGCTAAAATTCGCTCCATTCTGTCCACTAAAGACGCTGAGATCATTATCCATGCGTTTGTTACGTCTCGCCTCGACTACTGTAACGTATTATTTTCGGGTCTCCCCATGTCTAGCATTAAAAGATTACAGTTGGTACAAAATGCGGCTGCTAGACTTTTGACAAGAACAAGAAAGTTTGATCACATTACGCCTGTACTGGCTCACCTGCACTGGCTTCCTGTGCACTTAAGATGTGACTTTAAGGTTTTACTACTTACGTATAAAATACTACACGGTCAAGAAATCTGTGTAAAAAAGAATCCAATAATTTGTGACATTTGAGATGAGTATATCAATTGAATAAATTATGCAATTCATCATGGAAATCATTTGTTATCATTATTGAATTTGTATGCCATTAAGTCACCAAATTATTTCCAGAAGATTGTAGATATGCAAAATAATTAACCCACAAATCTTAAGATAACCCAGATAAGTATAAATATATTTCCATACAATTGTTTCCATCTTAGGGCTTCACGGTGGCAGAGGGGTTAGTGCGTCTGCCTCACAATACGAAGTTCCTGCAGTCCTGGGTTCAAATCCAGGCTCGGGATCTTTCTGTGTGGAGTTTGCATGTTCTCCCCGTGAATGCGTGGGTTCCCTCCGGGTACTCCGGCTTCCTCCCACTTCCAAAGACATGCACCTGGGGATAGGTTGATTGGCAACACTAAATTGGCCCTAGTGTGTGAATGTGAGTGTGAATGTTGTCTGTCTATCTGTGTTGGCCCTGTGATGAGGTGGCGACTTGTCCAGGGTGTACCCTGCCTTCCGCCCGATTGTAGCTGAGATAGGCGCCAGCGCCCCCCGCCACCCCGAAAGGGAATAAGCGGTAGAAAATGGATGGATGGATGGATGTTTCCATCTTCCGTATTACTACAGACCTGGAAATGTAGAAATTCCAAACGTTCCATACTAGCGTAGGAACCCTGTAACTTAAAATGACTTAAGTGAGCATGTGACTGCTTCTATGCTCTGACCTGGTGATGATGGGCTGTGTGCATCACATTCTCTCTCCTCCTGACTCGTCCCAGGATGGGAGCTGCCAGGACTGCTGGCAGACCTGAATCCTGGCTGTTTGTCTGCCTCATCTTTTCCTGATCCTGACTTGCTTCTTTTTAAAAAGAGGTCATAAATGCCTTTTCATTCTCAAATGACCCTGCTATGAAAAAATAAGCCAGTCTTGTTACTCCAGGCATCACTGACAATCACACAGTGTTATTAAATCTCCACTTCAAGCCTAAAACATGTCTGGGCAAATAAACCATTGTAGACCTAAGTTTAATATTCAGACTTTTCAGTTAGTTGACAGCAGGCTAACTACCATGTGAACGTTACGTTACAACAAAGCATGAAACAGCTAGCTGGCTGGCTGATTCTCTGCTAGGTTCATTCCTCTAGAACAGTGGTTCATAACCTTTTTTTTGGTGATGTACCCCCTGTGAAAATTTTTTTTTTTAAATTCTAGTACCGCCTAATCAGAGCAAAGCATTTTTGGTTAAAAAAAATAGATACAGAAGTAAAATACAGCACTATGTCATCAGTTTCTGATTTATTAAATTGTATAAGAGTGCAAAATATTGCTCATTTGTAGTGGCTTTTCTTGAACTCTTTGGGAAAAAAAAGATATAAAAATAACCAAAAACTTGTTGAAAAATAAACAAGTGTTCAATTATAAATAAATATTTCTACACATAGAAGTAATCATCAACTTAAAGTGCCCTCTTTGGGGATTGTAATAGAGATCCATCTGGATTCATCAACTTCATTCTAAACATTTTTTCACAAAAAAAAGAAATCTTTAACATCAATATTTATGGAACATGTCCACAAAAAATGTAACTGTCAACACTGAATATTGGATTGTTGCATTTCCTTTCACAGTTTATGAACTTACATTCATATTTTGTTGAAGCATTATTCAATAAATATATTTATAAAGGATTTTAGAATAAATAAATAACTTTTTGCAACTTAATGCCAAAAAAACGGAAATGCTGATTATCGGTCCTGTTAGACACCGACCTCTATTTAATAATACAACTTTAACATTTGACAACCAAATAATAAAACAAGGTGACTCTGTAAAAATTCTGGGTATTATCTTCGACCCAACTCTCTCCTTTGAGTCACACATTAAAAGCGTTACTAAAACGGCCTTCTTTCATCTCCGTAATGTCGCTAAAATTCGCTACATTTTGTCCACTAAAGACGCTGAGATCATTATCCATGCGTTTGTTATGTCTCGTCTCGATTACTGTAACGTATTATTTTCGGGTCTCCCCATGTCTAGCATTAAAAGATTACAGTTGGTACAAAATGCGGCTGCTAGACTTTTGACAAGAACAAGAAAGTTTGATCACATTACGCCTGTACTGGCTCACCTGCACTGGCTTCCTGTGCACTTAAGATGTGACTTTAAGGTTTTACTACTTACGTATAAAATACTACACGGTCTAGCTCCAGCCTATCTTGCCGATTGTATTGTACCATATGTCCCGGCAAGAAATCTGCGTTCAAAGGACTCCGGCTTATTAGTGATTCCTAGAGCCCAAAAAAAGTCTGCGGGCTATAGAGCGTTTTCCGTTCGGGCTCCAGTACTCTGGAATGCCCTCCCGGTAACAGTTCAAGATGCCACCTCAGTAGAAGCATTTAAGTCTCACCTTAAAACTCATCTGTATACTCTAGCCTTTAAATAGACCTCCTTTTTAGACCAGTTGATCTGCCGCTTCTTTTCTTTCTCCTATGTCCCCCCCTCCCTTGTGGAGGGGGTCCGGTCCGATGACCATGGATGAAGTACTGGCTGTCCAGAGTCGAGACCCAGGATGGACCGCTCGTCGGGACCCAGGATGGACCGCTCGCCTGTATCGGTTGGGTCATCTCTACACTGCTAATCCGCCTCTGCTTGAGATGGTCTCCTGTGGACGGGACTCTCGCTGCTGTCTTGGATCCGCTTTGAACTGAACTCTCGCGGCTGTGTTGGAGCCACTATGGATTGAACTTTCACAGTATCATGTTAGACCCGCTCGACATCCATTGCTTTCGGTCCCCTAGAGTGGGGGGGGGGGGGGGGGGGGGTTGCCCACATCTGAGGTCCTCTCCAAGGTTTCTCATAGTCAGCATTGTCACTGGCGTCCCACTGGATGTGAATTCTCTCTGCCCACTGGGTGTGAGTTTTCCTTGCCCTTTTGTGGGTTCTTCCGAGGATGTTGTAGTCGTAATGATTTGTGCAGTCCTTTGAGACATTTGTGATTTGGGGCTATATAAATAAACATTGATTGATTGATTGTTGCTATTTTTAGAATATTTTCAAAAAATCTCACGTACCCCTTGGCATACCTTCAAGTACCCCCAGGGGTACGCGAACCCCCGTTTGAGAACCACTGCTCTAGAATTATTGGAGAAACACGTGAATATGAATAACGACCCAAATGAATTAAACGAGAGGTTAGCGGCTGTTGGAAGCAAGACGCCATGAGATGTAACATTAACGTTTGCTCGATGCCGTGGCTCTCTGCTGGTAGACAAAAAAAAACTTCTATCTACAAAAGTTATTTTAAACAGTGACTCATTAGGACACCACCGTAAAACTTACTTTACGACGAGAAGGTTATTCTTCTTTTTCTTTGTAACTTCGTTGATCTCCGGCTTTCCGGTCTCCAGCAACGATAAGCGACACGAATTTAAATCTTCCTCTTCTTCATTGGCGATTCTTCTTCTCCCCTAATGAACGTGGCTCGCAAGGCTTTGTGGCACATAGCGCCAACTACTGTACGGGAGGGACTTAGCAGTCAATAGGCTTCACTGATTTAAAAATGCAACTGGTTCCTTCCGACAAGACGTGCGGTACCGCGATATGTCAATCATCTGGGGTGGCACCTGGGGGGTCCAATCAGATTTCAGGGGGTCCAATGCTACCCTGGCCTCTCCTCTAGCTCCGCCCCTGCCACTATGGGGTCCATTTGGAGCACAAAGCCCAATTGCAGAAGTGGAGGACGAAGAAGGTCTTTACGAAGTCTTTTAATATCAACAATAAGAAAATAACTAAGGTAGCAAACGAACTGAGAGAGATAATACAGAAAAACAAGCACCATAAAAAGGAAACACAAAAAATGACTGGAATAAACTAAAGCAGGAGTCACCAACGCGGTGCCCGCGGGCACCAGGTAGCCCGTAAGGACCAGATGAGTCGCCCGCTGGCCTGTTCTAAAAATAGCTCAAATAGCAGCACTTACCAGGGAGCTGCCTCTATTTTTTAAATTGTATTTATTTACTAGCAAGCTGGTCTCGCTTTGCTCGACATTTTTATTTCTAAGAGAGACAAAACTCAAATAGAATTTGAAAATCCAAGAAAATATTTGAAAGACTTAGTCTTTATTTGTTTGAATAAATAAATTTTTTTTTTTTTAACTTTGCTTCTTATAACTTTCAGAAAGACAATTTTAGAGAAAAAAATACAACCTTAAAAATGATTTTAGGATTTTTAAACACATATAGCTTTTCACCTTTTAAATTCCTTCCTCTTCTTTCCTGACAATTTAAATCAATGTTCAAGTACATTTATTTATTTTTTATTGTAAAGAATAATAAATACATTTTAATGTATTTTTTCCTTTTAGCTTCTGTTTTTTGACAAAGAATATTTGTGAAATATTTCTTCAAACTTATGATTAAAATTCAAAAAAATTATTCTGGCAAATCTAGAAAATCGTTAGAATCAAATTTAAATCTTATTTCAAAGTCTTTTGAATTTCTTTTAAAATTTTTGTTCCGGAAAATCTAGAACAAATAAGGATTTGTCTTTGTTAGACATAGCTTGGTCCAATTTGTTATATATTCTAACAAAGTGCAGATTGGATTTTAACCTATTCAAAACATGTCATCAAAATTCTAAAATTAATCTTAATCAGGAAAAATTACTAATTATGTTCCATAAATTCTTTTTTAAATTTTTTCAAAAAGATTCTAATTAGCTAGTTTTTCCCTTCTTTTTTTCGGCTGAATTTTGAATTTTAAAGAGTCGAAATTAAAGATAAACTCTGTTTCAAAAATTTCATTTTCTTTTTTTTTCGTGTTTTCTCCTCTTTTAAACCGTTCAATTAAGTGTTTTTTTCATCATTTATTCTCTACAAAAAACCTTCTGTAAGAGGAAAAACAATGTACGACGGAATGATGGACAGAAGTACCCATTTTTTTATATATATAGATTTATTTATTAAAGGTAAATTGAGCAAACTGGCTTTTTCTGGCAATTTATTTAAGTGTGTATCAAACTGGTAGCCCTTCGCATTAATCAGTACCCAAGAAGGAGCTCTTGGCTTCAAAAAGGTTGGTGACCCCTGAACTAAAGAGTCTTTCAGCTGGAGGAGAGGTGAAAGGCATCTTTAGCAGCAGAGATGACAGAGAGGAACAAAGAAGTCCAGATGGGAGCCAGAAAAGCTGTTATTCCAAAGACAGCAACAGGAAGGTTGTGATGTCCAGTAGCAGAGATGACACGAATCAAAGAACTGGCATCTCCCGGCTGCAAGCACTTTGCTTAAAAGGCCAATGAAGCAATCAGCCTCAGGTGAGTCCCAATGCCACGCCTCCAGCCGGCTAGTGTGAGAAAGAGACAGAGAGAGAGGAAGGCATAGACATCCTGGAAGAAAATTAGCGCTTCTAATCCGACCTAATGGAGATTGAGAAGTGCTGCAAAGAGGAATGGGTGAAACTGCCCAAAGACAGGTGTGCTAAGCTTGTGGCATCGTATTCAAAAAGACTTGAGTTTTTCAGTGCTGCCAAAGGTGCATCAACAAGGTATTGAGTTAAGGCTGGAATACTTATGTACATGTGATTTTGTTAAAGTTGTTTTTTATAAACTGGCGAATTAAAAAAAACAAAAAAAACATTTTATTGTCATTAAGTGGTTGTTGAGGGGGGCGTGGCCTGCGGGCCTGCAGTGAGGCGGGGTGAGCGTGCCAGGAACGGCCTTGAAGTCAGCAACAGGGGCGTAGACGGCCCACCTGGGCCTTGTTATCTAATCACCTGTCGCACTGTATAAGCAGCAACCGGAAGTTGAGACATGGTTGGAGCTGGCGTGAGAGCGAGAGCGTGCCTGTCACAGCCACAAGAGACAATTGTTGGAAAGCAACACACAGAGTTTTATTGAAAAATAAAACTGTATTGAACCATGAAACGGGCTTGCATAGAAATGCTTGGTGGTCTGGAGGACCCCCTGGAAGGCGACTCCCACAGTGGTATTGTCTCTAGAATTTTGAGGACAAAAATTAATTTATTCCATTTTAGAATAAGGCTGTAACATAATATGTGGAAAAAGTGAAGCGTTGTGAATACTTTCTTGTAAGGGCATTTTTTTTATTTTTTATTAAGGCTTGGAACTCTTTACGCTTTGGCTTATAACTTCAAACTTTGTTTAATTGTTTCTCTATCCAACACCTTGGAGAAAAAAAACTGAATAAGCACATTTTGAGAAATGCTGAACTTTGTTTTTGTAGGCTAAAGTGCTAAACAATGTCATTCTTGTGTAACTGTGTTAAATAGAGTTTTATAAGAAGGGATGTCGTAGTTTTGCCCCCTAGTGAAGAAACCAAGCGGGGCTAGGTGCAGTCAATGAATGCTAATGTCCGGAAGAAACAGCACCTGGAAACCAGCCAGTCAACATGATTCTGTTAAAAAAAAGTGCACAGTCATGCTCATCAAGATTCTTTGCGGAACTTGACCTGTGACAAAAATTAAGCAGTCATCTCCAAACTACACATATTACGCATGGCGTTTAGATGCATTTAAAGTAGATGCACCCACAAAGACGACTACCGAGGAAAACAATCACAAAAAATCCACACCGTTTACTAACAATAAACCTGCTTTATTCCGTCCACATTCTAAAAAATGTACAATTTTGTAAATAAAAGTGAAAACTCTCAGAGAACCAGTAAGGTGTCTTAATGAAATTAAACAATGGATGTCCGCTAACTTTTTGCAACTCAACGCCAAAAAAACGGAAATGCTGATTATCGGTCCTGCTAAACACCGACCTCTATTTAATAATACAACTCTAACATTTGACAACCAAACAATTAAACAAGGCGACACGGTAAAGAATCTGGGGATTATCTTCGACCCAACTCTCTCCTTTGAGTCACACATTAAAAGCGTTACTAAAACGGCCTTCTTTCATCTCCGTAATATCGCTAAAATTCGCTCCATTCTGTCCACTAAAGATGCTGAGATCATTATCCATGCGTTTGTTACGTCTCGCCTCGATTACTGTAACGTATTATTTTGGGGTCTCCCCATGTCTAGCATTAAAAGATTACAGTTGGTACAAAATGCGGCTGCTAGACTTTTGACAAGAACAAGAAAGTTTGATCACATTACGCCTGTACTGGCTCACCTGCACTGGCTTCCTGTGCACTTAAGATGTGACTTTAAGGTTTTACTACTTACGTATAAAATACTACACGGTCTAGCTCCATCATATCTTGCCGATTGTATTGTACCATATGTCCCGGCAAGAAATCTGCGTTCAAAAGACTCCGGCTTATTAGTGATTCCCAAAGCCCAAAAAAAGTCTGCGGGCTATAGAGCGTTTTCCGTTCGGGCTCCAGTACTCTGGAATGCCCTCCCGGTAACAGTTCGAGATGCCACCTCAGTAGAAGCATTTAAGTCTCACCTTAAAACTCATCTGTATACTCTAGCCTTTAAATAGACTCCCTTTTTAGACCAGTTGATCTGCCGTTTCTTTTCTTTTTCTTCTATGTCCCACTCTCCCTTGTGGAGGGGGTCCGGTCCGATCCGGTGGCCATGTACTGCTCGCCTGTGTATCGGCTGGGGACATCTCTGCGCTGCTGATCCGCCTCCGCTTGGGATGGTTTCCTGCTGGCTCCGCTGTGAATGGGACTCTCGCTGCTGTGTTGGATCCGCTTTGGACTGGACTCTCGCGACTGTGTTGGATCCATTGTGGATTGAACTTTCACAGTATCATGTTAGACCAGCTCGACATCCATTGCTTTCCTCCTCTCCAAGGTTCTCATAGTCATCATTGTCACCGATGTCCCACTGGGTGTGAGTTTTCCTTGCCCTTATGTGGGCCTACCGAGGATGTCGTAGTGGTTTGTGCAGCCCTTTGAGACACTAGTGATTTAGGGCTATATAAGTAAACATTGATTGATTGATTGATTGATTGATAAGGATACAGAGCCAACATTTCAACATCAATGTCATTAATCGAAATAACAGAAGTGCTGCTACAGTGTATTTGACACAATTAACTTAATTAACAAACTAGAACAGTATGGCATCAGAGGGTTAGTCTTGAACTGTGTAAGAATCTACTTAACTAACAGGAAGCAATACATGAAGCTCGGTGAACACACTACAACACTAACTATATCTTGCAGCATACCCCAGGGGTCAGTACTGAGACTAAAATTGTTCAATTTCTATATAAAGGGCATTTGTAAAGTCACTAACGACTTAAAGTTGGTACTATATTTAAACTGTACATCTATTTTTTTTCAGGAGTGAACACAAAGATGCTAATCCAAAAAATGACTAAAGAAATTAACAAATTAAAAAGATGGTTTGACAAACACAGACTATCTTTGAATCTCAGCAATACCAAATCAATGCTATTCCGTAACAGTAGATGAGAAAGTCAAACACGCATATAAATAAACAGAGTATGCATTGACAGGGTAAAATAAACATTTGTTTTTGAATGAACTGGACATTTTGTATGACAAATATACAACATAAGATGGAAAGACATATTTAAAAAATTAAGAAAGCAAAATATATATTGGACCAAAAATCACTCCATATTTTCTACTACTTGCTAGCGTTACCATATCTGAGTTATTGTGTAGAAATATGGGGAAATAACTACAAATGTTTGCTTCTTTCACGAAGTGTGTATCAAAAGAGGTCAGTTATAGTAATGCACAATGTTGGATGCACAGTAAAGAAGAATCAAACCCTTTTTTATATAATTACAAATATTGAAATTCAACGATTTGGTGCATTTGCAAACTGCTAAAATTATGGGCAAAGCAAACTGTAACCTGCTACCAAAAAATTTTCAAACCCCGTTTCCATATGAGTTGGGAAATTGTGTTAGATGTAAATGTAAACGGAATACAATGATTTGCAAATCCTTTTCAACCCATATTCAGTTACACATTACACATCCGCGTGCACAAGCGATCCCTCAGAAAGCTGGCGTGCACATCACTTGTGCACGCCAGCTTTCCGAGACTCTTATTTTGTTAGCGCAGGCAGCATGAAGCAGGGCTTTTATTGTGAAGATAGGAAATGTGCAGTCGGCCTTTAGAGTTTTGACGGAAGGGACGGCGCGAAAGTCTGTTGAAATAAAAAGTGTTTCTCGCCTTCCTCTCTGTCATTTTTTCATAATAATGAACTGGCAGCAGCCTGCGTCATCTCACAAGACCCTCGGGTGCCGTGAATGTCAATCAAGCAAGCTACGGAATTTGCCGCCAATGTTTTTCTTGTAAAGTGTATGGAAGCTGGATGAATTAGATGCCAAAAACCAACCACTTTCATGTGGTATTGTACAGAAAGGACAACTTTTTTTCTCCTCCATTTGAAAATGTGTGCGTTATCATCATTACTGTCTGATTCCAATCAATGCAAGTCATCAGAATCAGGTAATACACCAACTTATATTCTTGTCTTTGTGAAAGAAAGACATCTATATGTGTTACACATGCTTGTATTATCATTAAACACATTTAACTTGTTTACAAAAATGTCTCTTTCATAAATAAATAAATATAAATGATATATATAAATGCGTGGGTTCCCTCCGGGTACTCCGGCTTCCTCCCACTTCCAAAGACATGCACCTGGGGATAGGTTGATTGGCAACACTAAATTGGCCCTAGTGTGTGAATGTGAGTGTGAATGTGGTCTGTCTATCTGTGTTGGCCCTGCGATGAGGTGGCGACTTGTCCAGGGTGTACCCCGCCTTCCGCCCGATTGTAGCTGAGATAGGCGCCAGCGCCCCCCGCGACCCCAAAAGGGAATAAGCGGTAGAAAATGGATGGATGGATGGATGGATATATATAAATGAGGTAGATCCCCTCGAGTTGGTCAATTGAAAAGTAGCTCGCCTGCAGAAAAAGTGTGGGCACCCCTGCACTAGACAGTCGGACACGTATCAATCTTCTTTGTTGTATATTTTCTTCTTCTGTCTTCATCCTTCCTTATCTAAAGTGCTTTAATTCAGAATATATTTTTGGGATGAAGCTGATCACAGGATCTGTGTAGAGGCAATACTGCTCTCCGTGTTAAGTGTGTTGCCATGCTGTTTGGCTCATTTGTATTAATATTTCAGCTGCGCAGTGGGATACACCTCTACAGGCTGAATATACATGTACATGAATTATGCACTAAGTAACATTTTCCCCAACCTCATAATCTCACAGCGTCTTTCTGTTTGAGGTGTGTTCAGACTGTGCATTGACCTTTCGCAAAACTGAACAATGGAAAATGATAAGGGTGTAACTGTACACAAACATTTCGGTTCGGTACGTACCTCGGTTCAGAGGTCACGGTAAGAAAACCACAAAATATATATTTTACGATTATTTATTTACCAAATTTGCAAAATCTTCCACTAAAAATATTTTTTCTTAGTGGAATATTTGATGTGACGTAATGGGAACCTTGGATAGGCCAATAATTCATACTAACATTGATTTTGATTCAATATTATATTTTGAGCAATGAAAGTTTGAAAAAAAAAAAAAAGCTTTGTTTTATTAGTCAACGTTGCAAGTTTTTCTAAATTACATTTAGCCTTTAAGCTTTTTTATTTCATCTTTGTTTATCCATCCATCCATCTTCCTCCGCTTATCCGAGGTCGGGTCACGGGGGCAGCAGCCTAAGCAGGGAAGCCCAGACTTCCCTCTCCCCAGCCACTTCGTCTAGCTCTTCCCGGGGGATCCCGAGGCGTTCCCAGGCCAGCCGGGAGACATAGTCTTCCCAACGTGTCCTGGGTCTTCCCCGTGGCCTCCTACCGGTTGGACGTGCCCTAAACACCTCCCTCGGGAGGCGTTCGGGTGGCATCCTGACCAGATGCCCGAACCACCTCATCTGGCTCCTCTCAATGTGAAGGAGCAGCGGCTTTACTTTGAGTTCCTCCCGGATGGCAGAGCTTCTCACCCTATCTCTAAGGGAGAGCCCCGCCACACGGCGGAGGAAACTCATTTCGGCCGCTTGTACCCGTGATCTTATCCTTTCGGTCATGACCCAAAGCTCATGACCATAGGTGAGGATGGGAACGTTGATCGACCGGTAAATTGAGAGCTTTGCCTTCCGGCTCAGCTCCTTCTTCACCACAACGGATCGGTACGTCCGCATTACTGAAGACGCCGCACCGATCCGCCTGTCGATCTCACGATCCACTCTTCCCTCACTCGTGAACAAGACTCCTAGGTAGTTGAACTCCTCCACTTGTTTATACTCTCTTTGTTTATGTTTTTGTTTATTTTAATAGTATTTTTAGAATGTGCCGTGGGCTTTCTAAAACATTAGCTGTGGGCTGCAAATGGCTTCCGGGGCACACTTTTGACACCCCTGCTATAGATAATAAAAACTAAAATCTGATAAATCTATCGATAAAAAGCAGAGTCTGGCGGCGCATGCATGTTTATTATAACTCTCTTGCTCGCTCTGTCTCTGGCCCTCCCTCAAGAATGCTGCTGCGTGCACAATTTTTTTTGTTTCTAACCCCTTCTTAACCCTAAACGTACATTGAAAATCCACGCAACCCTAACTTAAAATGGCAGACATTTGAGGCATTTAAGAAACTCCACCCGGACAGCCCCGCAAAGGAGGACATATCCGGTGAAAAGAGGAGGTATGGTCAGTCTATCGTAGTCCGGTCGCTGCTAGCATGCAGTGCCTCGGTGTGCATTGATTACACAAAGTGCGGTACGCTACTTAATATGTCCGTCTGGAAACTCGTTCGGTACACCTCCGAACCGAACCGAAACTCCCGTACCGAAACGGTTCAATACAAATGCATGTACTGTTACACCCCTAGAAAATGATAATGGGTAATGGGGTGGGTGGCTTACATCTATCTATATTTAGTTTACCAAGATGTATGGTTCATGTCATCCTAACAGTTTAAACTGGAAATGTTTATCTGGATTGTTTCCTGTAGTAGCTGTTTGTGTCACCGAATTACAATAGTTACATTAGCCTTGCGAATTGTTTGACTCTATAGCCAATCAAGGCAGGTAACTTGCCATTTACAGTTGTGATGAAAATTATTCAACCCCCACACAATTTTGGTGTTTTAGCAATTTGGACATTTATTCCGTATTTAGTTTATAGTCATATCAAATAAAGATGTGTCAAATAGACAAATGCAACTTAAATTGTAACACTGTATTTTACAAAATACCAAAAAAGGACATTTTTCTTAATATCTCATTGACAAAATGATTCCACCCCCTAGTTCCATGCATCTTTAGTACTTAGTAGAACACCCTTTGGCAGTGATGACATCCTTCAAAGGTGATACATAACCGGACAAAAGCTTCTTGCAAGCATCTACAGGTATTTTAGCCCATTCCTCTTGGGCAAAGGCCTCCAGTTCATTCATATTCTTGGGCTTGCGTGCTGCAACTGCCTTCTTCAAGTCCCACCACAGCTTTTCTAGAGGATTTAGGTCTGGCGACTTTGAAGGCCACTCCAGAGTCTTCCAGCCCTTCTTCTGCAACCACTCTGATGTTGATTTGGAGGTATGCTTGGGATCGTTGTCCTGTTGGAAGGTCCAACGTCTCCCAAGCCTCAGCTTCGTCACTGACTTCAAGACATTTGCAGCTAGTATATCCTGGTAGGAAATAGAATTCAAAATGCCTTGAACGCGCTGGAGATTCCCGGTACCTGAGGCAGAGAAACAGCCCCAGAGCATGATTGACCCCACACCATGCTTAACAGTAGGCAAGGTGTTCTTCTCTTTGTAAGCTTCATTTTTTTTCTCCTCCAGACATAACGTTGATTCATAGGCCCAAAGAGTTCCACTTTTGTCTTATCACTCCATAGAACAGTTTCCCAAAACCTTTGGGGTTTGTCCAGATGATTTTTGGCATACTGAAGACTATTTTCCTTGTGCCTGGTAGTCAGATGTGGGGTGCGCCTGGGAGTTCTGGCATGGAGGCCTTCATCTCGTAGTGCGCGCCTTATTGTCTGGGACGAAACCTGCGTTCCACACTCTGCAATGTCCTGTTGTAGTTCCTCAGCTGTTACTCGGGGGGTTTTCACCACTGTACGCTTCAAATACCGGACAGCAGTTGCACACAGCATCCTCTTTCTACCACGCCCAGGTAGTGTTTCCACTGTGCCTTTAGCTTAAAACTTGCAAATTATGCTCCCAACTGTGTCTCTTGGAATGTGTAATGTCTTTGCTATTTTCTTATATCCATATCCTTTCTTATGAAGAGAAATTACCTCCTCTCTTGACTTCTTTGACCACTCCCTGGACTTCACCATGTTGCAAATACACCATTGAACATCTACAACAGGGGTCGGGAACCTTTTTGGCTGACAGAGCCAAAAAGCCAAATATTTTAAAATGTATTTCCATAAGAGCCATATAATATTTTTTTTTAACACTGAACACAACTTAACGCGTGCATTTTTAAGTAAGACCACCATTTCTAGAGTATAGTAGGTCTGTTATTCTTTGCATTAACATTGTTATTCTGAAGCTAAATGTGGAGGCGGCGTGGCCTGCGGGCCTGCAGCGAACTGGGGTGTGCCAGGACCGGCCTCAAAATCAGCGACTGATGCGTCGATGGCCCACTTGGGCCTTGTTATCTAATCACCTGTAGCTCTGTTATAAGCAGCAGCCAGGAGGAGAGACGGAGTTGGGGCTGGAGCCAGAGCGCGAGCGAGAACAAAAGAGAAAAATACAATTGCTGGAAAGCAACTGAGAGACTTATTGAAAATAAAAAAAAATCTTGTAACCATGAAACAGGCTCTCATGTCGGTGCTTGGTGGTCTGAAGAACCCCCAGGAGGGCAAGCCCCACACTAACCAATAATAAATAAATAACTTCTTACCATTAACGTAACTTCTTGAACAGGTGCAGTAGAAAACGGGTGGATCGATTAAAAATGCATGAGAATGTTTTGTATTTTGAACATTATTTTTAACACTGTGATTACAAGTGGAATTATTCATTACTTATCGTGTTAAGCAACGCCAGCTCAGATTTATCCGAGAGCCAGATGCAGTCATCAAAAGAGCCACATCTGGCTCTAGAGCCATAGGTTCCCTACCCCTGATCTACAAGAAGCTGAGCGTCACAGTCTTTTTCAATCAGTTTAATTGTTGCTCGTTATGGTTCTAATCACATCTACAGGTGTTTTCAACACCTGATTGAAAAGACTTTATTCAAATTCTGTTCTTAAGAGTTATGATCTTCAAGGGGTTGAATAATTTTGTCAATGAGATATTAAGAGAAATGACACTGTTTGGTATTTAAAAAATATAATGTTGTAATTCAAGTTGCATTCATCTATTTAATGCATCTTTATTTGATATGACTATAAACAAAATACAGAATAAATGTCCAACTTGCTAAAACACACAAAATTGTGTGGGGGTTGAATAATTTTGATCACAACTTGTAGTCCAAAAAGTTGGTTGGCTAAAGTTTGTTTTGAACATGTACACAGTTACAACATGATACATTTGATACATATGGGCGGTATAGCTCAGTTGGT
Source organism: Nerophis ophidion (assembly GCF_033978795.1). Lineage (NCBI taxonomy): Eukaryota > Metazoa > Chordata > Actinopteri > Syngnathiformes > Syngnathidae > Nerophis > Nerophis ophidion. The sequence continues at coordinate 34,608,133 of NC_084622.1, forward strand.
AAAGTGGCCGTTCCAGCTACCTGAGGGTTCCAGGATCTTAGTTCCTAGTCACTGCCGTTGTATCCTTGGGCAAGACACTTTACCCACCTGCTCCCAGTGTCACCCACACTGGTTTAAATGTAACTTACTGTAGATATTGGGTTTCACTATGTAAAAGCGCTTTGAACAATAGAGAAAACGCTATATAAATGTAATTTACTTCACATATTTTCCAGTGCTCGGTAAATATAGGGGGACATCCATCATGTTGCATACTTTTTTTTTTAAACTTAAGATGTGACTTTAAGGTTTTACTACTTACGTATAAAATACTACACGGTCTAGCTCCATCCTATCTTAACGATTGTATTGTACCATATGTCCCGGCAAGAAATCTGCGTTCAAAGGACTCCGGCTTATTAGTGATTCCCAAAGCCCAAAAAAAGTCTGCAGGCTATAGAGCTTTTTCATTTCGGGCTCCAGTACTCTGGAATGCCCTCCCGGTAACAGTTCGAGATGCCACCTCAGTAGAAGCATTTAAGTCTCACCTTAAAACTCATTTGTATACTCTAGCCTTTAAATAGACTCCCTTTTTAGACCAGTTGATCTGCCGTTTCTTTTCTTTTTCTTCTATGTCCCACTCTCCTTTGTGGAGGGGGTCCGGTCCGATCCGGTGGCCATGTACTGCTTGCCTGTGTATCGGCTGGGGATATCTCTGCGCTGCTGATCCGCCTCCGCTTGGGATGGTTTCCTGCTGGCTCCGCTGTGAACGGGACTCTCGCTGCTGTGTTGGATCCGCTTTGGGCTGGACTCTCGCGACTGTGTTGGATCCATTATGGATTGAACTTTCACAGTATCATGTTAGACCCGCTCGACATCCATTGCTTTCCTCCTCTCCAAGGTTCTCATAGTCATCATTGTCACCGACGTCCCACTGGGTGTGAGTTTTCCTTGCCCTTATGTGGGCCTACCGAGGATGTTGTAGTGGTTTGTGCAGCCCTTTGAGACACTAGTGATTTAGGGCTATATAAGTAAACATTGATTGATTGATTGATTAAATGCACTTAGGGATGGATGATACCTTTCACATTTGAACAGACAAGGTACTAACTTATGGTATCTGAATATTCATATCGGTACTCAACGGTTCAAATTTGTAGTGTGCATACATTTAATATGTTGATAACGATAACAGTGGTGTCCAGTTGTTTAAGCTTGTTTTGTTACACTTCTGATTGTCATTTGCAAGTATGCAGTCATTACAGTTTGTCCTCTGTGTGTTGCCATAGCCAGGAAGTGGTCGTTGCCATTAATGAACCAGTCTTGTCCCGTGTTAAGTTAAAATCAAAGTTAAAGTACCAATGATTGTCACACACACACTCGGTGTGGTGAAATTATTCTCTGCATTTGACCCATCACCCTTGATCACCCCCTGGGAGGTGAGGGGAGCAGTGAGCAGCAGAAGTGGCACCTACTCACAGCTGCTGCGTGGTGGCTGGGGTCCCCTGCCTGATTGCAACCTCCCTCTCTGAGGAGAGCCCGACAGCTTCCGGACGTGGTGTTGATGGCTAAGGCCGGAATTTGTTGAGTGGGTAAGCTCAACAACCAATCATTTAACCAATCAATCAATGTTTATTTATGTAACCCTAAATCAAAAATGTCTCAAAAGGCTGCACAAGCCACAACCACATCCACGGGTTAGCGCCCACATAAGGACAAGGAAAAACTCACAACCCAGTGGAACGTCGATGAGAAAGACAATTAGAAACCTTGGAGAGGACCGCAAATGTGGGTAACCCCTCATCCCCCCAGACCAGATGCAACGGACGTCGAGTGGGTCTGACATAATATTGTGAATGTCCAGTCCATAGTGGCTCTAACATAATAGTGATAGTGCAGTCCATAGTAGGGCCATCTCGAGCAGACACGGGTCAGCAGTGCAGAGATGTCCCCTACCGATGCACAGGCGAGCGTTCCACCCCGGGTTCTGACTCTGGACAGCCAACACTTCATCCATAGCCACCGGACCTGTGCCCTCCCCACCCCTCAACGAGGGAGAGGGGGGCAGAGGAGAAAAGAAAAGAAACGGCAGATCAACTGGTCTAAAAAGGGGGTCTATTTAAAGGCTAGAGTATACAAATGAGTTTTAAGATGGGTCTTAAATGCTTTTACTGAGCTAGCATCTCTAACTGTTACTGCGAAGGCATTTCATAGTACTGCAACCCGAATAGAAAATGCTCTATAGCCCGCAGATTTTTTGGGGCTCTGGGAATCACTAATTAGCCGGAGTTCTTTGAACGCAAATTTCTTGCCGGGACATATGGTACAATACAATTGGCAAGATAGGCTGGCGCTAGACCGTGTAGTATTTTATAAGTAAGTAGTAAAACCTTAAAGTCACATCTTAAGTGCACAGAAAGCCAGTGCAGGTGGTTCTTGTCAAAAGTCTAGCAGCAGCATTTTGTACCAACTGTAATATTTTAATGCTAGACAGAGGGAGACACAAAAAAACTGCACACGTTACCTTGACATAGTCCGAGGTCACATTGTTATGGGAGACGCATTGCACCCTGTCAGTAAGATAAGAGGTAAACCAAGACAAGGCTAAGTCTCACATACTAATACATGTTTTGATACGCTCTAACAAAATATTATGATCGACGGTATCGAAAGCAGCACTAAGATCAAGATAGATGACGCATCAGAATCCATTGTTAGCAATAGATCATTAGTCAGTTTTGCGAGGGCTGTCACCGTAGAGTGATTTGCCCTGAAACCGGATTGAAAGGGTTCACAGAGATTGTTAGACGCTAAGTGTTCATTTAGCTGCGGTGCAAACATTTTTTCGAGTATTTTTGAATTAAAGGGAAGGTGGGACACCGGTCCAGGATCGAGGTTAGGTCTTTTGAGCAGAGGATGAATAACCGCTTTTTTGAATGTTAGGGGAACAGTGCCAGTGTTTAGCACTGATGGACCTAATAATACAAAAACCTCCTTGATAAGTTTTCAAGGAAGTGGGTCAAGTAAGCATGTTGTTTGTTTTATCCCATTTACATGTTGTAAAAAGTACTCATGTTATTACATCAAAAAGAGGGAGACTATTTTGGAGGGCAGTATCCGTCGTATATACAGTCTGGGATGCGTTGTCTTTAATCTCCTTTCTAATGAGTTAAATTTTCCTATGAAGAAATTCATAAAGTCATCTGCCGAGTGGGTGGAGCTACTGGGAGTAGTCTCTTGTTGGGTTAGCGATGCTACGGTACTAAACAAAAATTTTGGATCGTTTTTGTTGAGGCGGATGAGATTTGAGTAATATTTAGCTTTTGCTAAGGTAAGCACGCGTTAATAAGTTATTAAACTATCACTCCATGCTTGATGGAAAACGTCAAGTTTAGTTTCACGCCATTTGCATTCCAGCTTTCTACATAATAAATTATGAGCTCTAGTTTATTCTGTACACCATGGGGTACGCCTTTTAGGGGCCCTTTTTAGCTTCAGCGGTGCTATACTATCAATGGTTTCGCACAGGGCGTGGTTAAAGTTGTCTGTGAGGTTATCAATAGAGCCCACATAATTTGGGAATGGTGCCATTACCGAAGGCAGGGGGCCAGTAAGAGTCATCGTTGTGACAGCATTAATGTTGCAGCTGCTAAAGCAATTATTATTATTTGCTTGTTGACAATGAGTCAGAACTTTAAATTGTATAAGGTAATGATCAGACATTACTTTAGTGTACGGGAGAATCATGACTTTGGAGGTGGTGACACCCCTGACAAGTGTCAGGCTTGCCCCTGACAGTTTGGCTACGTCTTCGTTTTTCCTCTGTGTTTGTCTTTGCTTCCTGTCTTTAGTTCCTGTCAGAACTCATATTTTGGTTATTCCCTGATTTTCTCCCTGAGTGCTTTTTCTCCTCAGCTGTGGCTGATTGGCACCGGGCCACCCCTGGTGTCAATCAGCCAGCTGGTATTTAGACCTGCATTGTCCTCCACTCTGCGATGGATTGTTGTCGTTCCGACCTGTCGTGTCGATGTCAGTGTAGCTGTATGCGGTTGCGGTAAGCTATATTCTGTAGCTGTTTGTAGCTTGCTGTCTTTTTGTTCCTAGTACCTGTTTGCTGGATCCCTGTTCCCTGTTTCCAGTTTGTCGTCCTAGTTTCTGGTTTGTTTTTTTTCTCTTTTTCATGGACATTAAATTATGTTTTCCCGCACAATGCCTGCCGCCTTCACTGCATCTTGGGGTTTGTCACCAACAAAGTGTGATGAACCAGCCTAGTACGAACCCCGCAGAGATTTCCATGGCGGAGAGGCTTAACAAAGCTTTAGAATTGATAGGCAAATCGAGAAAAAGCTTGGCCTCGTTTTGTAATCCCTCCCACCCATCCCTGTCCTATGTTGGATTCTCGGGGGGCGTCTGGGATCCGTCCCTTGAGGGGGGGGCTATGAGTAGCTGTGCAGCTGGGGAGGCACAGCTACTTCTCGCCCAAGTGGGTCTGCAGCAGACGCCACCACGCACTCCGGTGGGCCAGCAGACGCCACCAAACAATCCGGTGGGCCAGCAGACGCCGCCACCACCATCTTCTTCGGTGGGCCAGCAGACGCCACCACCATGCATTCCTGTGGGCCAGCAGCAGAGGGCGCCACCACCTTGCACTCCGGTCAGCCAGCAGCAGAGAGCGCCACCACCATGCACTCCGGTGAGCCAGCAGCACAGGGCGCCACCACCATGCACTCTGGTGGTCCAGCAGCAGAGGTCGCCACCACCATGCACTCCGATGGGTCAGCAGCAGAGGGCTCCACGACCATGCACTCCGGGGGGCCAGCAGCAGGGGGCGCCACCATCCTCCCCGTTGGGCCAGCAGCAGGGGGCGCCACCATCCTCCCCGTTGGGCCAGCAGCAGGGGGCGCCACCATACTCTTGTCGGCCACGAATGTGGTCGTTTCACGGGCGACCGCCCCGCCAATTGCGGCGGAGTTCAACTCCCTGTCGCCACCTGACTCTTCCCCGCTGGTTGCAGGGACACTTGGCCTGGCGGCCCACCTCCTTGTCCTCTCTTTACCCTTCTGTGACCTTGGACTGTTTTTTTTTTGAGGGGGGGAGGGTTTTGAGAACGTCTGGTATCCGTTATGGGAAGGCGGGCTACTGTCAGGCTTGCCCCTGACTCTTTGGCTATGTCTTAGTTTTTCCTCTGTGTTTGTCTTTGTTTCCTGTCTTTAGTTCCTGTCAGCACTCTTATTTGGGTTATTCCCTGATTGTCTCCCTGAGTGCTTTTTTCCGTCAGCTGTGGCTGATTGGCACCGGGCCACACCTGGCGTCATTCAGCCAGCTGTTATTTACACCTGCTTTGTCCTCCCCTCTGCGCTGGATTATTGTCGTTCCTATGTGTCGTGTCGATGTCAGTGTAGCTGTATGCGGTTGCGGTAAGCTATATTCCGTAGCTGTTTGTAGCTTGCTGTCTTTTTGTTCCTAGTTCCTGTTTGCTGGATCCCTGTTTCCTATTTCTAGTTTGTCCACCTAGTTTCTGGTTTGTATTTTTTGTCTATTTCATAGACATTAAATTATGTTTTCCGGCACAATGCCCGTCGCCTTCTCTGCATGTTGGGGTTCGTCACCAACAAAGTGTAACAGACAAGTACTAGATCTATCGTATTACCGTTGCGATGCATGGGTTTGTGTAAGACCACAGTTATTAATTATAGTTTGGAGCGCAACGCACAGAGGGTCTGATGGGGTATTCATATGGATATTAAAGTCCCCCATTATGATTATATTGTCGGAAGAACAAGGCCGGAATTTGTTAAGTGGGGAAGCTCAACAAACAACCTGCTTGCCAGTCGGCAGGAAAATCACTGCATATTCCAGGTCTTCTATACATATTGTGGATTTCAAAAAGTCTCAATCAAGTATACAGGGGTCATTTACATCGGCCACCCAAACAGAAAATGTTGCCGACAAGCTGCCAATAATGAACATGAATGTTGCTTTGCCTTTCTTTTGGGCCGTTTTGCCAGTCTCTGTCTTCAGTCTTTTGAGAGTTATTCTTGCACGATTCCAACCGGAACAATGTCCAGTCTCATAATAGTGGCCGAAGTTCAAGTATCCACCAGGGCTATGCTGGCCACATTCCCAATCTGCACAAGAACATGACAGGGGTCCCCCACCTCTGTCCAGTTTACAGTCACAACAGTATCGTCATTCGAAAGCTGCAGCTCTTGGTAACGAGCTAAAAGGGTCTCTATTGTCGGGGCTACATGGATCCGCTCCCATTATCCTGCTAGTCCTTTCTATTTGTATAATGCCGCAGTGGATAGGAATATTGTCCACAACCCCAGCAGACAGCACGGTACGCTCGGCTGCCCTTCTTTCTCTTGTACAGAGCTGAGCGGGTCTGTCGTGTGCACACAAGCTCCTCCACTCACACCGGTCTTTGTTTCGCCCTATGCGGAAAGATTTTTTTTAGTTTTGCCCCATTGGCAAGCCCTCTCTCCATGGCGAGTTCGAGCGCATCTGCCAGGGTTGTGGGGTGGGCGAGCTGGACCAACAAGTTCTGTTCACCTAGTTTAAGAGCTTGGATGATTTGATCACGTATCAGTTCATTGTGGCATGACAACATACGCACGCTGACCCAGCCTCTCTATCCTATGAGCAAAGCAGTGAAGCGACCCACCCGGCAGTCTGTCACGGTGCTTAAACTCGCAGCGCAGTTATCAAGTCATTTTTTGGGTTCAGCATTGATAAAGCCAACTGTATGACTTTCACCTCCTCAGTCCAGCTTGCTTTATATGCCACAAGTTCAATTTGTATTTTATAAGCTTCCCAGTTTCCTTTTCCTGAAAACTTTAATGTTCTCAATGTGTCGCACACCAACTGATGGGCGCCACAATGTTGGTTCATGTTCGGCGGCAGCGCTCTCGCTGCTGCGTCATGACATAGATCCGTGATGGCGGTGTTTTTGTCCATTTTGCACGTAATGCTGGTGACATGCCATCCCTGTTTGACGCAAGCTGCTTTCGGCATATCTACCGCACACTCGTACCACCACTTTCATGCGGGCGCTGAAGTCGCCAAACATCCTCTCCCCACAATGGGGTTGGACTCTGGGTTGAAACCGGAGCACTTCTGATACCAATGTAATGCTTTGCAGTGAAGAAGTTATTAGTGATTCCCAGAGCCCAAAAAAAGTCTGCGGACTATAGAGCGTTTTCTGTTCGGGCTCCAGAACTCTGGAATCCCCTCCCGGTAACAGTTTGAGATGCTACCTCAGTAGAAGCATTTAAGTCTCACCTTAAAACTCATTTGTATACTCTAGCCTTTAAAGAAACCCCCTTTTTTAGACCAGTTGATCTGCCATTTCTTTTTTTTTTTCTCCTGTGTCCTCCCCTCCCTTGTGGAGGGGGTCCGGTCCGGTGGCCATGGATGAAGTACTGGCTGTCCAAAATCAGGTCCCAGGATGGACCGCTCGTCCAGAGTCGGGACCCAAGATGAACCGCTCGCCTATGCATCGGTTGGGGACATCTCTGCGCTGCTGATCCGCCTCCGCTTGGGATGGTTCCCTGCTGGCTCCACTTTGGATGAGACTCTCGCTACTATATTGGATCCACTTTGGACTTGATTCTCACGGTTACTTTAGATCCACTATGGATTGGACTTTCACAATATTATGTTAGACCCACTCGACGTCCATTGCTTTCGGTCCCCTGGGGGGGGATAGGGTGTTGCTCACATATGTGGTCCTCTCAAAGGTTTCTCATAGTCATCATGGTCGATGTCTGACTGGGGTGAGTTTTTCCTTGCCCTTATGTGGGCCCTACCGAGGATGTCGTTGTGGTTTGTACAGCCCTTTGAGGCCCTTTTGATTTAGGGCTATATAAATAAACATTGATTGATTGATTGATTGATTGATTGATCGAGAAGGAGATGCACGCTCAGACACAGCGAATCAAAACACACAAACAACTCACGCTCAGAGACTCAATACACACACAATCCAGCTCTGTCAAACTCGCAACCCCCAGCTCTCGCACTCGCCAAATACATCAGCATCGCCCCTCAAATGCGCACACACAGATACTACAGGATACGTTGGTAAATATGACCACTGCCAACCTTTTTTACTAATTTAAAACCCAACACTAGTACCCTTTTCACTAGTTTTCACTAGAGAGGGGGGGTTGCCCACATCTGAGGTCCTCTCCACGGTTTCTCATAGTCAGCATTGTCACTGGCGTCCCACTGGATGTGAATTCTCTCTGCCCACTGGGTGTGAGTTTTCCTTGCCCTTTTGTGGGTTCTTCCGAGGATGTTGTAGTCGTAATGATTTGTGCAGTCCTTTGAGACATTTGTGATTTGGGGCTATATAAATAAACATTGATTGATTGATTGATTTACTGCTACATTTAATATGAAAATCATAAAACTGCATGACTATTGGATTATCTATCTTATTACAATCTTGTACATTTGAATGCTATTGCTAGAATACAAATATGATAGAGTTGAGACAAGTTTATAGGCATCTTACAAATACTGACATTTAGAGGTAACATTCTGATTGATGGTTGGTTTTATTGAGAGGGATTCCCTTTCAAAACCCACATTAGCATAATACAGTCCAATCCATTTCAAGCAGTGAACTGCTGATAAATGTTTTCACAGACCTTTCTGGCTCTAATGAATGGAACGGTCAAAGGGATCTGGCAGGAGTTACTAGGTCAGCATTGAGGTGAGTGAAAACTGCAAGCCTTTGCATAACCATCCAGATATTACAGTGCAGTCTCTTGGTGTGTCATTATTAAATACAATCCTCTTATAAAAATGATTTATGTAACAGTGCTGTTTCTTTTAGATCAATGCTTTATTGCACAGAGACAATTCAGGATTAATACAAACTGAATGCTTTTGTCAGTAATTATATAAATAAGTTTGATTCAATAACATATATATTTTGATTTGTAGTTAAACTTTACAGTCTTTGAAAACGACAATAGCAAATCTGTACAACATAGACAAAAATTGTGCACCATATTTCAGGGTTTCTAGGACAGGGTTGCCCAAACGTGTTCCATTGAAGGCGGAATAAAAACAATTGATGGGTAAAGGAGCCCACTTTGATCCATTTCCAATGTATTTAACATTGGTATGTGAAGCTATCTGTACGTGAATTCTCATCTTAGTTCTATTAGTGTCAGGACTATGACTTGGATTAGTTTTGCTTCTTCGATGCAGAGAATATTTGGAACGAGCCAGGCGCGAATATGAGTACACGATTAATTTATTAAACATTAAATACAAAAATAAGCAAACAAAGCACGCTCACAAAGAGGTACTAATACTACACCACAAAATACAAACATGAAACAAAACACCTGCTCGATGGCATGAATAATGAACTATAAACAAAACTAGCACAATGGCTGAAATAACAAAAACTTACTTGACGTGGACAAAACCAAATAGCATGGCATGAAGGTAGGAGCAGCATGTAGCAAGCAGTACAGCATAAGCAGGAAGTAGAATGCAAAGTTCCCAGGCCGAGGTACAGAAAACAAATGACTTAAATAATGGGTATGGTGATGAGAAGGGGCGTGACTTGGAGACCAAGTGGAAACTAATGCGTAACTATGGAAACCAAAATAAAACCGGGAAGTGCAAAACGGGAAACAAGAGTCCAAAAAACAAAACATAAACATGATCAAACATAAAACTGATTTACAGGCGTGACAGTTAGGTGACAACACAAATAAGTGCAATATTGACAAATATATCTCAGTTATAATCATACTCTTAGAATATACTGAGTGCCAAGGAAAACAAAAAGCTGCAATAAAAAGATCCCTGTTGTAAGACTCGAGTTTCCTTTGCCCCAAAAATGCATTGTTAAAGGTTTTGTTTATACATCGCTGACAATTTGTTCATGTGAAGGCAAATAACTATTTGGGAGCACCAGCTGCATATGAGAGGTTGTTCAATGATTGGGTACGTGGTGAGGGTGTGAAATGCAGATGGGACCTTCAGTATGAGTGTGTTTAAATTGCAGCACCATGAAACAGTTTTAAATAAACACAGCAGTAATAGACCACAAAAAACTACGACAACAACTGGTACACCCAAAAGACACAATAACACAGTATAGAAAATGTGACGTCATCTATGAAATCCCAAGCAAATCATGGAATAAAACTAATAGCGGAAAGACCGGACGATCTTTCAGCACCCGAAAAAAAAGGACAGAAAAACAAATGTAAGAAGGAGACTGTTGCAAAGTTTACCAGAACACAAAAACAACCTGGATAGGTTCGCAGCCGAGTGTGAAGCGGCCGGAATGAGAATCACCACCTCCAAATCCGAGTCCATGGTTCTCTCCCGGAAAAGGGTGGAGTGCCATCTCCGGGTTGGGGAGGAGACTCTGCCCCAAGTGGAGGAGTTCAAGTACCTAAGAGTCTTGTTCACGAGTGGGGGAAGAGTGGATCGTGAGATCGACAGGCGGATCGGTGCGGCGTCTTCAGTAATGCGCACGTTGTACCGATCTGTTGTGGTGAAGAAGGAGCTGAGCCGGAAGGCAAAGCTTTCAATTTACCGGTCGATTTACGTTCCCATCGTCACCTATGGTCATGAGCTTTGGGTCATGACCGAAAGGATAAGATCACGGGTACAAGCGGCCGAAATGAGTTTCCTCTGCCGTGTGGCGGGGCTCTCCCTTAGAGATAGGGTGAGAAGCTCTGTCATCCGGGAGGAACTCAAAGTAAATCCGCTGCTCCTCCACATCGAGAGGAGCCAGATGAGGTGGTTCGGGCATCTGGTCAGGATGCCACCCGAACGCCTCCCTAGGGAGGTGTTTAGGGCACGTCCAAGCGGTAGGAGGCCACGGGGAAGACCCAGGACACGTTGGGAAGACTATGTCTCCCGGCGGGCCTGGGAACGCCTCGGGATCCCCCGGGAAGAGCTAGACGAAGTGGCTGGGGAGAGGGAAGTCTGGGCTTCCCTGCTTAGGCTGCTGCCCCCGCGACCCGACCTCGGATAAGCGGAAGAAGATGGATGGATGGCTGGAAAAACAACCTGCAGAAGAAGATAAAAAAGTGCTATAACAGACCACTGCAGGAGCAACAATCACCTCATGGACTGGGCCAAGGGAAAAGTCATATCATCAGAAACAAACAAATACAATTTTAAACATAGTTATTTGAGAAGACAAGCTCAATGCAGTCGCTTTATAAATGACAGATTGAGAAAGTGCTCGGCACTTAGGATATGTTGTACTATATGCATTCATTTTACATGACAGTTGTCCTAATACTCAATAAGGAACAGAGGGCAGCCACTGTGTGGCGCCTTGGGACCAGATTCAAGTCTTAAGTCAGTAGTGGTTGAAATGTAATATATGTTGCACTGCAAAAAGTCAGTGTTCAAAAACAAGACAAAAAATACAAAAATTTGAGGTATTTTATTTAAACTATGCAAAATTATCTGCCCATAGAACAAAAAAAATTGGCTTGTCAAGACTTTCTAATCCCATTAAAATTAGCTAACCTCAATGAACCCAAAAATACTTTAAAATATGTATATGTTCACTAATAACAAGTGAAAGAGAACTTTTTCTTCAATATGTTGTAAAAATATTCTTAAATTAAGTAAATGCTAGTGCCATTATCTTGACATAATGATATGCGCTCGGCATTACATTTCTTGAAACCAGCAAACTTATACTAAAAACTAATTTATTGTTCTTAATGGAAAGGCAACAAGGCAACTGCTTGTTATTCTCAGGGTCTCTTAGCCGCTCAGGCAAATCATATTGTTTATAAAAGCGCCAAGTGCGTGATCTTTCAGTCAATTAGTGCGGCCAATTTTATTTCTATTGTAATTTTGAAGAATTTTTCTGAATGTGCATGAACTCTTTCTTTTCAAAATTGTTTGAAATGTCACATGGGAAATGTTTAAATAGTCAGTTTACTGTATCAATCAATCAATGTTTACTTATATAGCCCTAAATCACTAGTGTCTCAAAGGGCTGCACAAACCACTATGACATCCTCGGTAGGCCCACATAAGGGCAAGGAAAACTCACACCCAGTGGGACATTGGTGACAATAATGACCCAGTGGGACGTCGGTGACAATGATGACTATGAGAACCTTGGAGAAGAGGAAAGCAATGGATGTCGAGCGGGTCTAACATGATACTGTGAAAGTTCGATCCATAATGGATCCAACACAGTCGCGAGAGTCCAGTCCAAAGCAGATCCAACACAGCAGCGAGAGTCCCGTTCACAGCGGAGCCAGCAGGAAACCATCCCAAGCGGAGGCGGATCAGCAGCGCAGAGATGTCCCCAGCCGATACACAGGCAAGCAGTACATGGCCACCGGATCGGACCGGACCCCCTCCACAAGGGAGAGTGGGACATAGGAGAAAAAGAAAAGAAACGGCAGATCAACTGGTCTAAAAAGGGAGTCTATTTAAAGGCTAGAGTATACAAATGAGTTTTAAGGTGAGACTTAAATGCTTCTACTGTACTGTGCCATCTGTACTACTATATGAGTACGTGTTTTCTATTTTTTCATTGAAAATAAAAAAGCAAAGTCCATTCGGCTGTCATCTGTTTTAGTTATGAGATACAACTGTGTCAAAGTCATGTTTTTTTTTCATGCTTGAAATAAGAAATTATTACTTTTAAAAAGTAGTTTTATACTTGTGAGTGTTGCAACAGTTGATATTCTAGTTTCAAGCATGTTTTACTCAATATAGGTCATAAAATCTCAGCAACACGCTGTAATATCTAACTGAGATCACTCAGGACCAAAACCCTTAAAACAAGTAAAACACTAACATATATCTGCTTTGTGAGAAGAATTATCTTATCAGACAGAAAACAAGCATATATCACCCTTATTTGAGATATTTATTCTTACTTAGATTTCTGTTTTTGCAGTGTGGTGTTGTTAATAAAGTATTATTATTATCATTCTTATTTGATCTTAATCAATTCAAATGATTACAATGTAAAATGGATGGATGGGTTTTCTGTATTGGTATTGTATGATCTGATTGCCAATGATTGCCATTACCCAAACTTTAAGTGCCCTCTTGTTTTCCTTTTTCTTACATCGCTGTTTACAATTGACCTAACCAAAATGAATGAACACTAATTGAAGAACAGGATATGACTGATCTCATTACCATAGCAAAATATTGGAGTCTCTTCTTCTCGTGCCATCAGATTTGGATTCAAGGCGCTAGATCTTTGCGACAATGTGTCTGACAATCCTCTGGAGGTCTTGGGCTCGGAGCTTGGAAACCGCTAGCACCTCCTCGTGGTTTGCCTTCTTGTTGCTGTCATATTCTGTCACAACCTTATTGGTGATCAGTGAAAGACCCAAGACACGCAAGCCACAATGGCGAGCCACCACCACTTCTGGGACTGTGCTCATACCTGGAAGATGAACATAAATGAGATGAGAGCTTTTCTAAATGCTGTATCATTCACTTAGTGCATATGATTCAGCATTTTATTCATGTACACCTTTTACATTTTAACTGAATCAATCATGATGTCTCTAGACTGGTCAAAGACTAAATCATCCATCCATCCATCCATCATCTTCCGCTTATCCGAGGTCGGGTCGCGGGGGCAGCAGCCTAAGCAGGGAAGCCCAGACTTCCCTCTCCCCAGCCACTTCGTCTAGCTCTTCCCGGGGGATCCCGAGGCGTTCCCAGGCCAGCCGAGAGACATAGTCTTCCCAACATGTCCTGGGTCTTCCCCGTGGCCTCCTACCAGCTGGACGTGCCCTAAACACCTCCCTAGGGAGGCGTTCGGGTGGCATCCTGACCAGATGCCCGAACCACCTCATCTGGCTCCTCTCGATGTGGAGGAGCAGCGGCTTTACTTTGAGTTCCTCCCGGATGGCAGAGCTTCTCACCCTATCTCTAAGGGAGAGCCCCGCCACCCGGCGGAGGAAACTCATTTCGGCCGCTTGTACCCGTGATCTTATCCTTTCGGTCATGACCCAAAGCTCATGACCATAGGTGAGGATGGGAACGTAGATCGACCGGTAAATTGAGAGCTTTGCCTTCCGGCTCAGCTCCTTCTTCACCACAACGGATCGATACAACGTCCGCATTACTGAAGACGCCGCACCGATCCGCCTGTCGATCTCACGATCCACTCTTCCCTCACTCGCGAACAAGACTCCTAGGTACTTGAACTCCTCCACTTGGGGCAGGGTCTCCTCCACCCTTTTCCGGGCGAGAACCATGGACTCGGACTTGGAGGTGCTGATTCTCACTCGTGTCCGGGCGAGGGAAATCTGAGTTCATTTTGTTGTAATTCCATAGAAGTCTTTGAGCTGCTCTTTGTCTGATCACTCACCTAGGACCTGTTTGTCTTGGGAGACCCTACCAGGGGGCATGAAAGCCCCCAGACAACATAGCTCCTAGGATCATTGGGACACGCAAACTCCTCTACCACGGTAAGGTAGCAGCTCAGAGAGGAGAAGACTAAATCAATTTGATTGAAACTTGTATTAGTGGATTGCACAGTACAGTACATATTCCATACAATTGACCACTAAATGGTAACACCGCAATAAGTTTTTCAACTTGTTTAAGTCTGTTTGCACGTTAATCAATTCATGGTACAAATATATATTGTCAGCATAATACAGTCATCACACAAATTAATCATCAGAGTATATACATTAAATTATTTATATTATTTACAATCCGGGCGGTGGGATGTGAAAGGGTTAGGTCTGGTTGATATCAGCACTTTAGTCGTCTACAATTATATCATCTGAGAAAAGGACATTGAGACAGTGTAGGTCTGACTTCGTAGGATATGTACAGCCAGCAGTGAACATAGTGAGTCCAGAAAGCATAAGAACAAGTATATACATTTGATTATTTACATTTGGTTATTTACAATCCAGGGAGGTGGGATGTGGTGGGAGGAGGGGGTTAGGCTGGGTTGATCAATGTTTAATCAAGGTGGACAAAAGCGGGTACAGTACACTGCTCCCATTTCAGCAATCATCTTTTATCGCAGTTATCTTAACAGGAGAAGATGCTATAACAATAAAACTTGGATACACTTTAGATTAGTCAGTGTACAGATTGTACAAATTCGGAAAATAGGATAAAATGCTTTCTGAAATGTGAGGATTGTATTGCCTTTTGTGAAACACTATTTGTATAGGATACTACTGGGACGGCGTGGCTTGGTTGGTAGAGCGGCCCTGCCAGCCACCTGAGGGTTCCTGGTTCGACCCTCGCTATCATAGTCACGTCCGTTGTGTCCTTGAGCGAGACATGTCCCCCCCGGGTTGTGGTTAGAGCCTTGCATGGCAGCTCCTGCCATCAGTGTTTGATTGATTGATTGAAACTTTTATTAGTACAAACCCCGTTTCCATATGAGTTGGGAAATTGTGTTGGATGTAAATATAAACGGAATACTATGATTTGCAAATCATTTTCAACCCATATTCAATTGAATGCACTACAAAGACAAGATATTTGATGTTCTAACTCAAAATTTGAATTTTTTTTTGTAAATAATAATTAACTTAGAATTTCATGGCTGCGACACGTGCCAAAGTGGTTGGGAAAGGGCTTGTTCACCACTGTGTTACATCACCTTTTCTTTTAACAACACTCAATAAACGTTTGGGAACTGAGGAAACTAATTAATGAAGCTCTGAAAGTGGAATTCTTTCCCATTATTGTTTTATGTAGAGCTTCAGTCGTATTTTACGCTTCATAATGCGCCACACATTTTTGATGGGAGACAGGTCTGGACTCCAGGCGGGCCAGAAAACTACCCGCACTCTTTTACTACAAAGCCACGCTGTTGTGACATGTGGCTTGGCATTGTCTTGCTGAAATAAGCATGGGCGCCCATGATAACCTTGCTTGGATGACAAAATTGTTGCTCAAAAACCTGTGTGGACCATTCAGTATTAATTGTGCCTTCACAGATGTGTAAGTTACCCATGCTTTGGGCACTAATGCACCCCCATACCATCACAGATGCTGGCTTTTGAACTTTGCGCCTATAACAATCCGGATGGTTATTTTCCTCTTTGTTCCGGAGGACACCACGTCCACAGTTTCCAAATATAATTTGAAATGTGGACTCATCAGACCACAGAACACTTTTCCACTTTACATCAGTCCATCTTAGCCGGCGGCGTTTCTGGGTGTTGTTGATAAATGGGTTTTGCTTTGCAGAAGTAGAGTTTTAAACCTGAACTTACAGATGTAGCGACCAACTGTACTTACTGACAGTGGTTTTATGAAGTGTTCCTGAGCCCATGTGGTGATATCCTTTACACACTGATGTCGGTTTTTGATGCAGGACGGCCTGAGGGATTAAAGGTCCGTAATATCATCGCTTACGGGCAGTGATTTCTCCAGATTCTCTGAACATTTTGATGATTTTACGGACCGTAGATGGTGAAATCCCTAAATCCCTTGCAATAGCTCGTTGAGAAATGTTGTTCTAAAACTGTTCAACAATTTGTTTACAAGTGGTGACCCTCGCCCCATCCTTGTTTATGAATTACTTAGCATTTCATGGAAGCTGTTTTTATACCCAATCATGGCACCCACCTGTTCCCAATTAGCCTGCACACCTGTGGGATGTTCCAAAAAAGTGTTTGATGAGCATTCATCAACTTTATCAGTATTTATTGCCACCTTTCCCAACTTCTTAGTCACGTGTTGCTGGCATTAAATTCTAAAGTTAATGATTATTTGCAAAAAAAAACCTGTATGGACCATTCAGCATTAATTGTGCCTTCACAGATGTGTAAGTTACCCATGCTTTGGGCACTAATACACCCCCATACCATCACAGATGCTGGCTTTTGAACTTTGCGCCTATAACAATCCAGATGGTTATTTTCCTCTTTGTTCCGGAGGACACCACGTCCACAGTTTCCAGATATAATTTGAAATGTGGAATCGTCAGACCACAGAACACTTTTCCACTTTGCATCAGTCCATCTAAGATGGGCTCGGGCCCAGCGAAGCCGGCGGCGTTTCTGGGTGTTGTTGATAAATGGGTTTTGCTTTGCAGAAGTACAGTTTTAACCTGAACTTACAGATATAGCGACCAACTGTACTTACTGACAGTGGTTTTATGAAGTGTTCCTGAGCCCATGTGGTGATATCCTTTACACACTGATGTCGGTTTTTGATGCAGTACGGCCTGAGGGATTAAAGGTCCTTAATATCATCGCTTACGGGCAGTGATTTCTCCAGATTCTCTGAACATTTTGATGATTTTACGGACCGTAGATGGTGAAATCTCTAAATCCCTTGCAATAGCTCGTTGAGAGATGTTGTTCTAAAACTGTTCAACAATTTGTTTACAAAGTGGTGACCCTCGCCCCATCCTTGTTTGTGAATTACTTAACATTTCATGGAAGCTGCTTTTATACCCAATCATGGCACCCACCTGTTCCCAATTAGCCTGCACACCTGTGGGATGTTCCAAAAAAGTGTTTGATGAGCATTCATCAACTTTATCAGTATTTATTGCCACCTTTCCCAACTTCTTAGTCACGTGTTGCTGGCATTAAATTCTAAAGCTAATGATTATTTGCAAAGAAAAAAAAAGTTTATCAGGTTAAACATCAAATATGTTGTCTTTGTAGCATATTCAACTGAATATGGGTTGAAAATGATTTCTAAATCATTATATTCCGTTTATATTTACATCAAACACAATTTCCCAACTCATATGGAAACGGAGTTTGTAGATTGCACAGTACATTTCTATACAATTGACCACTAAATGGTAACACCCGAAAAAGTTTTTCAACGTGTTTAAGTCGGGGTCCACGTAAATCCATTCATGGTTTGTGAATGTGGATGCGTGAATGGGTGAATGTAGAAATTATGTCAAAAGCCGTATTGGCATATACTAGTTCTCGGGACACAGTTCTAAGAACTACCCCACTCGATTTTAGTTATAGGAACTACCCTTCGAGAGTTTTCCTTTTCACGTTCGCACATGGCTCGGGATGCTGGGGACCTTGGTAAGAAACATGTGTGACGCATAGCCGCCTGCGACCCGTGACGTTCTACTTTAGCGCCTCACCAACCACTGCAAAACAACCCTCAACCCGCCCGCAAAAGTGAACAGAGAAACAACACAAGCAAGAAAGAAGACCTCAGAGACTAGATTAGATAGTACTTTATTTATTCCGTCAGGAGAGTTCCTTCAGGAAAATTACAATTTTCAGCACAATCCCATTCAAGATCAGACAAACATTACAGGGAGACAGAACAGGATCGCTGACGGGTCTGCCGGCTTCCAGCGCCCCTTACAAAAAAGATGGCATACAGGTAAACAAATGGGGGGGAGAAAAAAAAAAATTGAGAAGATTAAAATAAAATAAAAAAATAAAAAATCGGTCTTAGCCTAGGCCCTGGAGTGGGGGTGCAGACTGAGGCCAAGAGAAAAGAACAACTCATAGCCATAGTACACATCCCTCTTACATGTGTGTAAGAGGGAAACATCAAACATCAAAGAACACAGAGGACATTAAAGACATTAAAGCAGCAGATACAAGCAGACACTTCTACATACAGCTATGAATAAAAAGTAAAAGAAACATATCCACTGTGGTGGCCTCTGCGGTGTTCCACGCCATCGTCCGCTGGGGTGGAGGGAGCATGGCCAGAGACAGGAGCAGACCCAACAAAGCAACCAAGACAGCCGACTCCAGTCCGCATGGATGAGCGAGGATACGTCCAAGGAGACTGAGGTGTCCGACACCTGCTTACCCAGTCAAGACACCGCGGAGCCTCTCCGTCCCAGCGCTCAGTGCTAGCTCCGCAGCCCTGTCCCCTCATCCGCATCTCCTCCAGTCCCTCCAAACAGACTCTGGTGTAGCAGAGACCCAGCAGCTGGTCTCCATGGCCAAAAGGCTCCCGGGAGGAAGATCCAGAAGTCCACAAAAAAAGCACCACAGAGGTCACGAAAGTGCCACCCCTTGTCACACAGTCCCAAAGGGTCCCTTACTGTCTAACGTTAATGGAAGAGGAATCCAGCAACAGGCGATATTTCTTCGTTTTGTGGAAGACGAAAGGATAGCATCGAGCCACAGATGAAGAAGGTGACTAGTAAGTCACTTGTTATTATAAATTACCGAATGTGCTGATTGTAAAGGCCTACTTATCCTATAAGTAAACATTCCGGGCGGTATTTGACTGTTAGTATTGAGCAGATTACAAAATACGGATATTTCAAACGCTGTGCATTTTTTCTGTTGCTGTTGCGATCTCAGAAACAACTCTGTGGGACTTTTTTAAAAATGGCGGGTCTGTGTTGTGGCTAGGATGAGCCAAAAGGGGCGCAGCATATCAGTTCAACCAATCACCAAACATCCATGTATTTTAGTTCCTATGGGACTCAGTTTGGGACTACTTTCGTAGAAAATACTAAATGGTCTAGCTCAGACCCGGGCAAATTAAGGCCCGAGGGCCACGTGCGGCCTGTTAGGCTTTTCAGTCTGGCCCACCGGACATTCCCAAATATTTTTTTTAGATCTTTAAGATGGAAAGTGTACCAGCCATTATGATGTGCAGTGATGTTTTCAAATGACCATAAGTCTTGACCGATACAACATATTTCAATGGTTGGAATCTGTGCTTTCGCATGATATTTTAGTCACTAGTGTTGTCCTGATACCAATAATATTTTGATACTTTTCGGAACTTTTCGATACTTTTCTAAATAAATGAGACTTGAAAAAATTGCATTATTGGCTTTATTTTAACAAAAAATCTTAGGGTGTGGTGGACCGGTATTTTTCAGAGGTGGTATGGTACTGAATTTGATTCATTAGTATCGCTGTACTATACTAATACCCGTATACCGTACAACCCTACTAGTTACTATGGTAATCTACGTCACAGCAGGTCAGACGAGGCACCAAGCAGTGTAGGTGGGAAGCTTTTCCACTGAGTGTTTCCAGTGCGGCCAGCCTGAAATGTGGGTGTCAGGGACAGACCTGGAAGGAGATTTTTACAAGAAAGTTCAAAATCTTAGTGATGTATCACATATATAAGATTGTAGATGTTTTTTGTTTCTTTACCCATCACGTTCATATTTCGCTGAGTTTGTTGCATTTGGCTTTAACGTAAAATATGTCAATTTGAGAAGGGGTAAGACGTTAATATGTTGTCAATATTCAAGGTTTTATCGTTCATAGAAAAAGATAAAATTCCATTCCGGTTTTGAGGCGGTCTGTCATAACATTTTTAGCATTCAATCAGACTTTATTGTGAGGTTTTGTATTAGTTTTCTTAAAAATATATAAACCGGGCCCCAGACACAATTTTTTTTCTCTAAATTTGGCTCCTGAGTCAAAATAATTGCCCAGGCCTGGTCTAGCTCCATCCTATCTTGCTGATTGTATTGTACCATATGTCCCACCTACAAATCTAGATTCTGTGAACTCCGGCTTATTTTATTTCCCAGAGCCCCAAAAAAGTCTGCGGGCTATAGAGTGTTTTCTATTCGGGTTCTGTTACTCTGGAATTCCCTACCGGTAACAGTTAGATATGCTACCTCAGTAGAAACAAATATTTAAGTCCCATTTTAAAACTCATTTGTATACTCTAGCCTTTAAATAGACCCTCCTTTTAGACCATTTGATCTGGCGTCTCTTTTCTGCTCTGCCCCCCTCTCCTTAGGTGACTACATACAGTATGACGCGCTAGCTGTTCAAAGTCGGGGCCCAGGGTTGAACCACTCTCCTGTGCATCAGTTGGGCACATCTCTGCACTGCTGACTTGTCTCTACTCAAGTTGATCCCCTGCCTTCCCCACTAAAGACTGGAATCTCACGCTATTAACTAGATCCACTAGACGTCCATTGCACCGGTCACCCGGGCGAGGAAGGGTTCCCCACATCTGCGGTCCCCTTCAAGGTTTTCACATTGTATCCCATTAGGTTGAGTTTTTTCTTGCCATGATGTGGGATCTGAGCCAAGGATGTTGTTGTGGCTTGTGCAGCCCTTTGAGACACTTGTGATTAAGGGCTATATAAATTAACTTTTCATTGATCGATGACTGAGTTTGGATCCTGCCTCAGAGTAGGAGCTAAAATGGTTATAGGAATCTGAGGGCCCGTATGTCGGAACACGACGAAAAACGCCCCGGGGACTAAAGAGGTAATAGGATTTCTAAAAAGTCTCTGCAGTCAGAAAACGATTAAAGGCCAACTGAAATGAGATTTTCTTATTTAAACGGAGATAGCAGGTCCATTCTATGTGTCATACTTGATCATTTCGCGATATTGTCATATTTCTGCTGAAAGGATTTAGTAGAGAACATCCACGATAAAGTTTGCAACTTTCGGTGTTAAGAGAAATGCCCTGCCTCTAACGGAAGTTGCCGATGATGAAGTCATATGTGTGGGGGCTCCTCACGTCCTCACATTAATTTTAATGGGAGCCTCCAACAAAAAGTGCTATTCGTACCGAGAAAACGACAATTTCCCCATTAATTTGAGCGAGGATGAAAGATTTGCGTTTCAGGATATTGATGGCGACGGACTAGAAAAAAAAAATGATTAAAAAAAAAAGTTAACAAAAAAAAACGTGATTGCATTGGGACGGATTCCGATATTTTTAGACACATTTACTAGGATAATTCTGGGAAATCCCTTATCTTTCTATTGTGTTGCTAGTGTTTTAGTGAGTTAAATAGTACCTGATAGTCGGAGGTGTACGTCCACGGGTGTCTTTACGCCAATGTCTCAGGGGAGTCGACGGCAGCTTTATGGACGGCACAAGCTCAGCTTTTCTCCGGTAAGAAGCGACTTTTTACCAATATTTTCTCACCGAAAACTGCTGGTTGACATTCTGTCGTGATTCATGTTTGCTTGACCGCGCTCTGATCCATAGTAAAGTTTCACCTCCACGAATTTTAAACAAGGAATCACCGTGTGTTTGTGTGGTTTAAGGCTAAAGCTTCCCAACTCCATCTTTCTACGGTGACTTCTCCAATATTAATTGAACAAATTGCAAAAGATTCAGCAACACAGATCTCCAAAGTACTGTGTAATTATGCCGTTAAAGCAGACGACTTTTAGCTGTGTGTGTGTGCGGCGCTCATATTTCCTTAAAACCCGTGACGTCTTGCGTACACGTCATCATTACACAACGTTTTCAAGACAAAACTCCCGGGAAATTAAACATTGTAATTTAGTAAACTAAAAAGGCCGTATTGGCATGTATTGCAATGTTAATATTTCATCATTGATATATAAACTATCAGACTGTGTGGTGGGTAGTAGTGGGTTTCAGTAGGCCTTTAAAGCTCTTTGATTACCTTGAAGGTAGAATGATATAAAAAAGTATAACACATTTACCGTTACTGTTTATCTGAAACAATTACATCATCATAGAAAAAAACATGTATGATATGTATAGCGCAATAAAATTTTAGGGTTGAATTCAATCTTTTTAAGATAAAATCCTTTTAGCTTGAAATTATCCTTTTAGCTTGTAACTTGTTTAAGGACAATTAATGAAATACTTAGAAATATCACATTTCCATCCCAAAAATGATTGTAGTAAACCTAAAAATAAAGCTGTAATCAGTGAAAAAAAAAACATGTTTAAACTGAAAGCTTGACAAGTCATCAATTGATTGCATTTTGATGATAATATTACACATTATACTTATAGTTTTTCTCTTGAGGACAGCATGAGGGTTCTGCACTCACCAACAGCATCAGCCCCAAACTTCTGCAGAACCTTGCACTCTGCAATGGTCTCATATGTGGGTCCAGCAACCATACAGTAAACCCCTTCTTGCAGGAAGCTGCCACAGTTCTGTTCTTGTGCAGTCTGAATAGCCAAAGTTCTCAGGTCACGGTCATAGGCGTCTGACATGCAAGGAAAACGCACTCCAAAACTGCCAAGGGAAAATAGATGAGAGTTGAACTATAAATAAGCTATGTAAGATACGCTAGTGTGAGAGCGTACATGTTTAAAGTCCGGCTCTAACATTGTTAACTTGATAATGATGATTGGGGTTACCTGTCATCATTGTGCCCAATCAGAGGATTCTGTCCACAAAAACCTGGCAGGTTAATATGATCTTTGATGAGCATAATGTCACCGACACTGTAGCTGTCATTGAGTCCACCCGCTGCATTTGTCACAATCAGATTTTCCACCCCCATCAGGGAGAAGACTCGCACAGGGTACGTCACCTACAGACACAGACACATTTTATATTCATGAACAGAGGGGTAAACAATAAACTGTGCAAATATTTTATAAAAGTGGGTGACATTGTTGTCACCAGGAAGGATGAGATCACCTACCTAGGTTCCATTCTAGAGGCTAATCTTTCCTGTGATAAAATGGCAACCAAGGTGATCAAAAAGGTCAAACAAAGAACGAGATTCCTCTACAGAATCTCCTCTCTGGTCAACAAAAGCACCTTGAGGATTCTAGCGGGAACTCTCATTCAACCCTTTTTCGATTACGCTTGCACCTCCTGGTACCCCAGCACCTCCAAAACCCTCAAATCTAGACTCCAAACATCCCAGAATGAGCTAATCCGGTTACTTTTAGACCTCCACCCCAGATCACACCTCAATCAAACCCACTTCTCCAAAGTGGGCTGGCTCAGGGTGGAGGACAGAGTAAAACAACTTGCACTGAGCCTAGTCTATAAAATCCGCTACACCTCCTTGATACCGAAGTACATGTCCAACTACTTCCTTAACGTAAATGACCGCCATAACCACAACACCAGGGGGAGCTCCACAAACCACGTTAAATCCAGATTTCGATCTAACAAAGGTCTTAACTCATTCTCTTTCTATGCCACATCAATGTGGAATGCACTCCCAACAGGTATTAAAGTAAGTGCATCTCTATATTCCTTCAAAACCGCTCTAAAACAACACCTCCAGGCAATTTCAACACTTTACTAATACCCTCCTCCATTCACATCCCATCTCCCCAGATTATAAACAACTCAAATGTACTTCTAATGTATATACTTGTTCTTATGCTATGTGAACTCACTATGTTCTCTGCTGGCTGTACATATCCTACTAAATAAGACCTACACTGTTTCAATGTCCACATTTCTCTGTTGATGCAATTGTTGATGACTGAAGTTCTGATATCAACCAAAGCTCCTCATCCCACCCCCCGGATTGTAAATAATGTAAATAATTCAATGTACATACTATGATGATTAACTTGTGTGATGACTGTATTATGTTGATAGTATATATTTGTACCATGAATTGATTAACGTGGACCCCGACTTAAACAAGTTGAAAAACTTATTCGGGTGTTACCATTTAGTGGTCAATTGTACGGAATATGTACTGTACTGTGCAATCTACTAATAAAAGTATCAATCAATCAATCAATCAAATTTGTATATTTAACAGAGTAGCAGAATCTAAACAAAAGTCTGAAAATAAAAGAAATATGTGTATAAAAGACACCTTGCACAGAAACGACCACTAAACTCAAGACCAAAGAGCGATTGAAGAACTTCAGGGGCAAGGCTAGAAAGGTCGACAAGAAGCTAGAAGAGATGTTTTGCAACATTAGTAAAATCACATCCAGTGGGACTGTAAAATCATGGCTCGATAACTTAAAAATAAAGACAACTTCAGATTGTTTTCTTTGTTTAAAAATAGACAAAACGCATTCTGAAAATGTAAAAAACATCATGTTTTTGTTTTTTTTACACTCACATGTTGCCGTTAATAGTACTCTCTGAATAAATGATGTGGTAATGTTAATCAGTCAGATAGGTGGAATTGAGAGTGGCAGACTTTTAAAATGCTCTTATTGCCGTTAAGTTTTTATCCATCAGAAGATGAAATGAATGATGAGATCAAAATCAAATTACAGAATGTTATTAATATAATTTACAACTTGTTCTCAACCAATGTATTAACTAATTCAAAAATGTTTGCCCCTTTTTAAACTTAGCAAACCCATCTCGCGGGCCCGGATAAAACCTGTTGGCGGGCCTGATCTGGCCCACGGGCCATACGTTTGACACCCCTGTCCTTGAGGAAGGAAGACTGTGATTAAGCTGAGGTTCCAGTTCAGAAATAAACAAGAGGAACTCGTTATTAGATCCATCCATCCATCCATCCATTTTCTACCGCTTATTCCCTTTCGGGGTCACGGGGGGCGCTGGCGCCTATCTCAGCTACAATCGGGCGGAAGGCAGGGTACACCCTGGACAAGTCGCCACCTCATCGCAGGGCCAGCACAGATAAACAGACAACATTCACACACTAGGGCCAATTTAGTGTTGCCAATCAACCTATCCCCAGGTGCATGTCTTTGGAAGTGGGAGGAAGCCGGAGTACCCGGAGGGAACCCACGCATTCACGGGGAGAACATGCAAACTCCACACAGGAAGATCCCGAGCCTGGATTTGAACCCATGACTGCAGGAACTTCGTATTGTGAGGCAGACGCACTAACCCCTCTGCCACCGTGAAGCCCTTATTAGATCCACAGTTACCAAAATGAAGCACTGGTGACACATTTAGCTGTAAAGAATTAGAATGATAAATTACCAATAATTTTTACCCCTATTTAAGAAGACATAGGGCCTGATCTTCTAAGATCCTAAAATCAAGCACTAAGACTGCAGGTACGAATTGATAAGAAGTGCAAATGTGGCGCGGACCGACCTATTTAAATGAAGGTTTTGCACATACTACCGGCATTACGTGCCTATGGAAACAACATTTTCTGTCCACATTCATGTCATCATGCTCTGACCTGTGGGGTCTTGCAATGTTGAACAAAAAGCACACATCTATAATCCGTACCACTTTTTCTGCAATATGGAATCGTAATGGAGACAACAAACAATCTCTAGCACGATGACGGTAGGTCATCACAACACCGCAGCGTATTCGTGTTTCGAAACAGTGTCTGGAATGATCCATACGCAAAGAAAATGCAAATTGTAAGCCTTTTTTTTTGTTGGAAATATGTTACCATACTACATTTCCGATATGACACCATTAAAAAAAAAAAAACAGCAAACACTAAAATAGTTTTTGTCAATTGTTTAATTCAGCCCCTTATGTCATCTAGCAGCTATACATTTGTATAATGATATTGCTGAATAGACAGTATGTGTAATATTTGTGTTCTTGACAGTCCATATTGGAAAACATACACTATATTGCCAAAGTTATTTGGCCACCGGCCTTGGCTCACATATGAACTTGAAATGCCATCCCATTCCTAACCCATAGGGTTCAATATTATATCGGTCCACCTTTTGCAGCTGTTACAGCTTCAACTCTTCTGGGAAGGCTGTCCACAAGGTTGCGAGGTGTGTTTATAGTAATTTTCGACCATTCTTCCAAAAGTGCATTGGTGAGGTCCCACACTGATGTTGCTCGAGAAGGCCTGGCTCTCAGTCTCCAATCTAATTCATCCCAAAGATGTTTTATCGGGTTCAGGTCAGGACTTTGTGCAGACCAGTCAAGTTCATCCACACCAGACTCTGTCGTCCATGTGTTTCTGGACCTTGCTTTGTGCAGTGGTGCGCAGTCATGTTGGAAGAGGAAGGGGCCCGCTCCGAACTGTTCCCACAAGGTTGGGAGCATGGAATTGTCCAAAAGGTTTGGTATCCTGGAGCATTCAAAGAGCCTTTCACTGGAACAAAGGGGCCAAGCCCAACTCAGACCTGCTCTCAATTAGCCTGCCTGTATTTAGGCTCGTAACTGACAGCTTGGCCTTGCTGGTTATTCTATCCTGAACCACCCTTGTGCATCAATCAATCAATGTTTATTTATATAGCCCCAAATCACAAATGTCTCAAAGGACTGCACAAATCATTACGACTACAACATCCTCGGAAGAACCCACAAAAGGGCAAGGAAAACTCACACCCAGTGGGCAGGGAGAATTCACATCCAGTGGGACGCCAGTGACAATGCTGACTATGAGAAACTTTGGAGAGGACCTCAGATGTGGGCAACCCCCCCCCCCCCCCCCCCTCTAGGGGACCGAAAGCAATGGATGTCGAGCGGGTCTAACATGATACTGTGAAAGTTCAATCCATAGTGGCTCCAACACAGCCGCGAGAGTTCAGTTCAAGCGGATCCAAGACAGCAGCGAGAGTCCCGTCCACAGGAAACCATCTCAAGCGGAGGCGGATCAGCAGCGTAGAGATGTCCCCAACCGATACAGGCGAGCGGTCCATCCTGGGTCCCGACGAGCGGTCCATCCTGGGTCTCGACTCTGGACAGCCAGTACTTCATCCATGGTCATCGGACCGGACCCCCTCCACAAGGGAGGGGGGGACATAGGAGAAATAAAAGAAGCGGCAGATCAACTGGTCTAAAAAGGAGGTCTATGCGCCTTCTTGACCTCACCAGACCTGGTATGTTGTAGCTATTTATTCTTGAATTCCCTAACCTCTTCTCTGCCTATTTCCCAGTCTCCCTGAGTTAAAAGGGGATTCTTTTGTTGGACTCCTGCCCTGCTCAGTGCGCCTGGCCTTTTCTCCAGCCGACCACTGAGGAACCTATTTTTGTCCAGGTTACATGGTGTGTGCTTCTGCCCCATCGCCCTTAGTTATCCCTTTTGTCTCATTAAAATGTTTCATTTTTTGTAATTCCACCTTGTCTCCCGTCCCTGCATCCTGGGGCCACTCTCCCAGACCAAGACCCTAACACCGTTCTCCTGGCGACCTCCAAACCCTGACTCACTGCCAGATGGAAAAGCGTGATTCGTCACTCCAGGGAACGCGTCTCCACTGCTCTAGAGTTCAGTGGCGACGCTCTGTACACCACTGCCTCCGACGCTTTGCATTGGACTCGGTGATGTATAGCTTAGATTCAGTTGCTCGGCCATTGAAACCCATTCCATGAAGCTCTCTGCGTACTGTACAAGGGCTAACTGGAAGGTCACATGAAGTTTGGAGCTCTGTAGTAACTGACAGCGTAGAAAGTCGGCAACCTCTTTGTACTATGCGCTTCAGCATCTGCTGACCTCTCTCTGTATGTTTACGTGGCCTACCACTTTGAGGCTGAGTCGCTGTTGTTCTCAAACTCGTCCATTTTCTTATAATAAAGTCGACAGTTTATTTTGGAATATTTAGGAGCGAGGAAATTTCACGACTGGACTTGTTGCACAGGTGGCATCCTATGACAGTTCCACGCTGGAAATCACTGAGCTCCTGAGAGTGGCCCATTCTCTCACAAATTTTTGTAGAAACAGTCTTCATGCCTAAGTGCTTGATTTTATACACCAAGTGATTAGGACAACTGATTCTGATCATTTGGATGGACGGACAAATATTTTTGGCAATATAGTGTATGCAGGATGGAGCTGCACCGCAATCCTTTGTCACAGCCATTTCTGCGCAACTGCCAGTTTGCAGATTCTTTCTGGTTGTACTCAATATAGATCCAAAAAAAGGCAACCGCAGAACAGTTTACAAATCAATCCGCAGAACAGTTTACAAATCAATCTTGATCGTTTATATTTGCAACTTCTTCTCCCAGTATTCTGAGCGTTCTGGAGATCAGCAAATATTTAGCGTATGCATGAAGACAGACACTCTAAATCAGGGGTCACCAACCTTTTTAAAACCAAGAGCTACTTCTTGGGTACTGATTAATGAGAAGGGCTACCAGTTTGATACACACTTAAATAAATTGCCAGAAATAGCCAATTTGCTCAATTTACCTTTAATAAATACATCTATATATATATATATATATATATATATATATATATATAAATATATATATATATATATATATATATATATATATATATATGTGTATATATACATATATATATATATATATGTATATATATATATATATAAATATATATATATACATATATATATATATGTATATATATATATATATACATATATATATATATATATATGTATATATATATATGTATATATATATATATATATATATATATATATATATATATACATATATATATATATATATATATATGTATATATATATATATACATATATATATATATATATATGTATAAAAAATGAGTATTTCTGTCTGTCATTCCGTCGTACCTTTTTTTTTCCTTTTGAGGATTTTTTTTTTTGTGGAGAATAAATGATGAAAAAAACACTTAATTGAACGATTTAAAAGAGGAGAAAACACAAAAAAAATTCAAATTACATTTTGAAACATAGTTTATCTTCAATTTCGACTCTTTGAAATTCAAAATTCAACCGAAAAAAATAAAGACAAAAACCAGCTAATTCGAATCTTTTTGAAAAAATTGAAAAAAGAATTTATGGAACATCATTAGTAATTTTTCCTGATTAAGATTAATTTAAAAATTTTGATGACATGTTTTAAATAGGTTAAAATCCAATCTGCACTTTGTTAGAATATTAAACAAATTGGACGAAGCTATACGTCTAACAACGACAAATCATTATTTCTTCTAGATTTTCCAAAACAAAAATTTTAAAAGAAATTCAAAAGACCTTGAAATAAGATTTAAATTTGATTCTACAGATATTGTAGATTTGCCAGAATATTTTTTGGGAATTTTAATCATAATAAGTTTGAAGAAATATTTCACAAATATTCTTCGTCGAAAAAACAGAAGCTAAAATGAAGAAATAAATTAAAATGTATTTATTATTCTTTACAATAAAAAAAAAAATAATGATTGAACCTTGATTTAAATTGTCAGGAAAGAAGAGGAAGGAATTTAAAAGGTAACAAGGTATATGTGTTTAAAAATCCTAAAATCATTTTTAAGGTTTTATTTTTTTTCTCTAAAATTGTCTTTCTGAAAGTTATAAGAAGCAAAGTAAAAAAAATAAATTCATGTATTTAAACAAGTGAGTACCAAGTCTTTAAAATATTTTCTTGGATTTTCAAATTCTATTTGAGTTTTGTCTTTCTTAGAATTAAAAATGTCGAGCAAAGCGAGACCAACTTGCTAGTAAATCAATAAAATAAAAAAAAATAATAGAGGCAGCTCACTGGTAAGTGCTGCTATTTGAGCTATTTTTAGAACAGGCCATCTGGTCCATACGGGCTACCTGGTGCCCGCGGGCACCGCGTTGGTGACCTCTGCTCTAAATGGATTGTGCTCTCTTGTTTTGTTCACTGAAGAAACTAACTCCTCTGCACAAAACCTTAATAGATCAGCAGCTATTAAATCTGTATGTGTTTTAATACACGTAAACCTTTAGTGGATCAGGCCCCATAATATTTACATGTAACAAGGAATTGTATATACACGTAACCTGCCTGGTCCAGCCCGTGAAAACCTGGGTTTGTCAAATAAGAATGCAAGAGCGCTAGTCATCGAGCCAAGACTAAGTCGTCAACTTGAGTCGTGGACAAACTTTGAAGGTGTCATGGAGTGAGGTTTACACACGTGCTACCTCCGAACACTAGGTAGCATGTCCAAATGTTTCCTAGTGAACACCTAAATAGGCTGACCATATTCTGAAATCCCAAAAAGAGGACACATATATGCAAGCGCAGGCGGGCAACACGCCAAGGACAGGACTAGGTGAAAATTTGGCAATTGCTTTATAAATAATATATTTATTTTAACAAAGCATGTTTTCTCCTCTGTTGACACAAGTGTTGGCGCTAGGAATTTTCAAAATGGGGTCCCACAGTAAATATTTGGGGTCCCACATTTTTGTAAGCGTTTTGAAAACAAATGATAAACATACTGTATGCATTGCCCTGTTATTTCTCACATTATATACTGTGTTCTGGAAAACCTTAAAAGAAATATTGTAAAAAAATTGTATGCATACTAGAGATGCGCGGTTTGCGGTCGCACCCGTGGAGTCCGCGGATAGATTAGATTAGATAGTACTTTATTTATTCCGTCAGGAGAGTTCCTTCAGGAAAATTAAAATTTTCAGCACAATCCCATTCAAGTTTAGACAAACATTACAGGGAGACAGAACAGGATCGCTGACGGGTCTGCCGGCTTCCAGCGCCCCTTACAAAAAAGATGAGATAAAGGTAAACAAAGATTAAACAAAGATTAAAATAGAAGATTAAAATAAAATTTAAAAAATCGGTCTTTGCCTGGGCCCTGGAGAGGAGGTGCAGACTGAGGCCAAGGGAAAAAAAAAACAAAACAAAAAAAAAAAATAAAAAAAAATAAAATAAAATAAAAAATAAAAAAATAAAAAAACAACTCATAACCATGGTACACATCCCTCTTCCATGTGTGTAAGAGGGAAACATCAAACATCAAAGAACACAGAGGACATTAAAGACATTAAAGCAGCAGATACAACCAGACACTTCTACATACAGCTATGAATAAAAAGTAAAATAAACATATCCACTGTGGTGGCCTCTGCGGTGTTCCACGCCATCGTCTGCTGGGGAGGAGGGAGCATGGTCAGAGACAGAAACAGACCCAACAAAGCAACCAAGACAGCCACCTCCACTCTCGGCCAGTGACCCAGATAAACCGCGGGTCGGGCGGTTGACATGACAAAAAAATTGATTTTAATTAGATTTGGGCGGGTGGCGGTTGAACCATCCGGACATGTTTGGTATACATGGTTCTGGGATCGGTATCCTTTAACATTCAAAGAGCCATTTAAGACCCGTGTCATTAAAGCGAAGAAGACAATAGGAGACGCTATTATTTTCCTGAATGACTGCCGGTAGTCACACGGATAATAAGTATTAGGGCGTGCTATGAAGCCATTGGCTTCGTCGCCTTCTACAGCATGTACGATTTGATTGTCAATCAATCAATCAATGTTTACTTATATAGCCCTAAATCACTAGTGTCTCAAAGGGCTGCACAAACCACCACGACATCCTCGGTAGGCCCACATAAGGGCAAGGAAAACTTACACCCAGTGGGACATCGGTGACAATAATGATCCAGTGGGACGTCTGTGACAATAATGACTATGAGAACCTTAGAGAGGAGGAAAAAAGGGGAGAGTGGGACATAGAAGAAAAAGAAAAGAAACAGCAGATCAACTGGTCTAAAAAGGGAGTCTATTTAAAGGCTACAGTATACAAATGAGTTTTAAGGTGAGACTTAAATGCTTCTACTGAGGTGGCATCTCGAACTGTTACCGGGAGGGCATTCCAGAGTACTGGAGCCCGAACGGAAAACGCTCTATAGCCCGCAGACTTTTTTTGGGCTTTCTGTCCAGCATCATGTTGTGTGTGGCTTCCGTGGCAACATGCACACGACTGCAAGGCATACTGGGTGACACAGAGTACACTAATGGTTGTGATATAAACAATTTTAACACTCTTAGTAATATGCGCCACGCTGTGAAGCCACACCAATTAAGAACGACAAACACATTTCGGGAGAACATCCTCACAGTAACACAACATAAACGCAACACAACAAATACCCATAATCCTTTGTATTCATGACAATTCCTGACTATTTTATACACCCCTCTAGCAGCAAACACCGCCAACCCTTGTGGACTGAGAATTGTTTTTCTTTTCTTTACATACGCTCCGAATACGCACTGTTGATTGATTGATTGATTGAAACTTGTATTAGTAAATTTCACAGTACAGTACATATTCCGTACAATTGACCACTAAATGGTAACATCCGAATAGGTTTTTCAACTTGTTTAAGTCGGGGTCCACGTTGATCAATTCATGGTAAAAATGTAATCGAGCTGGATTTGAACCACTGTCCTAAGGAACTCAGCATGAGCATCTATAGCCCTCCACTCTCCCAAATGAGCTCCCGAAAGTTTCAACATAAAAACACGTACCGTTACAGCCCTACTAACAGATTGAGTAGAAACTTTGTGAGAACAGGATGAAACGACAAGGAAATGAACACAAATACCTTTTTTTCTGATGTATGATCAAAATTTTCCCACAAGGCGGAAATGATCTCCGACGACGATAAATTACAAATGACCAACGACAGAAGTGTGACGATTCTGTCGGCAGTAGCATCTCGTTGACAGATGCGCTTCCTTATAAACACAGTTTGGCGCGCAGTCTTCTCTGCGACACAGGTCGCGTATTGGTCACGTAACCGAAACAGCTCATGATCGGTCACGTGACTTTCTAAAAGCGGTGACGCAGGGTTAGGGTTTTGCTCTATGAGCTCGACGCATGCGCCGATGCATCGGTGTTGCCGGACCCATCACTACCCTGTACGTACATTAAAAAATACACGCGACCTTGACACAAAACGCCGGACATTTGAGGCATTAAAGAAACCCCCCGCACAGTCCTTCAAAAGAGGACCTATGGTGAGTCTACCCAGCTCTGGTTCTAGCTCACGAAATAAGCCTCTTGGTGTAGGTCATGCCTAAGGCAATCCTTATAATAGGGGATGAAAACAATACCTCTCAGAGGTATAATGATGACGGTGCCAGAACAACATTTTTATATTTTTTGATTTCAAATCCATTTGTTGGACTATTATGTATAATTACTAAAACCTTTCTGCACAAGCACTTACAGTTTGTAGGTTGTAGCCTTCATAGAAGTGAAATCGGCCCTGCATGCAGACACATTCCTGGCCCTGCAGCTTCCCAAAGACCAGTTGACCAGCATGGCCTGTCACTGCACAGCATACAAACAGTATAAAGACACATTTTTTGCCATTTGTAAAAAAAAAACTATAAAAAAAAAAAAAAAACATACCGGTGCTAGTCGGGAAACGTGGAATGTTCTGGTAAGGAAAAACTATTTTGTCCTCCAGTAAGTCAGCAAGGCCGCCTATGCCCGACCCACAAATGACGGCGACTTTCGGCTGCTTGTTTGCATGGGCCAGCAACCAGTCTGCGGTCTCCTTGTAGTCCTCATAACTGGATTATAAAGCAAGTGGAAATGTAATGATTATTATTATATACTGTAACTAATAAAGGAACACTTATATTCATGTATACAAACATTTGACCACAATCAATAGTGAATTTTAATTACACATGGATTTATTTTTTAATACGCACAAATAATTGTGAAAATGTGTCTGCGAATGTTGTTTGGTACCATTGGGAGTTTAGTGTGTTGCTAGTTAATTGAGTTGCTACATTGTGCAACCTTAATCACGCAGTTTTAAAAGTGGTCTCGTAAAGCTATATAATGTACTATATTAAGTACCACAGAATAGAGATTGGTCATTTCCAATACATTTTTACTTGAGATATTCTACATCAGGGATTTTCAACTGAATTGTTTTAGAGGCCACATTTCTAAAAAGCTAAGGACAAGTGAGGCCGGACTTCTTCCTTCCCTTTCAGTTTTACAAACCCTGTTTCCATATGTGTTGGGAAATTGTGTTGGATGTAAATATAAACGGAATACCATTATTTCCAGATCTTTTTCAACCCATATTCAATTGAATGCACTACAAAGACAACATATTTGATGTTGAAACTCATAAACATTATATATTTTTTTGCAAATAATAATTAACTTAGAATTTCATGGCTGCAACACGTGCAAAAGTAGTTGAGAAAGGGCATGTTCACCACTGTGTTACATCACCTTTTCTTTTAACAACACTCAATAAACGTTTGGGAACTGAGGAAACTAAACGTTGAAGCTTTAAAAGTGGAATTCTTTCCCATTCTTGTTTTATGTAGAGCTTCAGTCGTTCAATGCTTCATAATGCGCCACACATTTTCGATGGGAGACAGCTCTGGACTGCAGGCGGGCCAGGAAATCACCTGCACTCTTTTTTTACCAAGCCACGCTGTTGTAACACGTGCTGAATGTGGCTTGGCATTGTCTTTGTCAGAGTTAAGTTTGTGACGAATCCCAAGATGCAGAAAAGGAAGCGGGCATAGAATAGGAAAACATGATTTAATTAAAATACTAGAACAAGAACAAAAAAAAGGGTACTAACAAAAGACGCGCACGAGGCAGATAACAAACTAAAAGAGCTAGCATGGGAGCTAAAAGAAAACGAGCCTAACGTGGAAATTAGCAGGTAGCGAGCAGGAAACAGAAATCGCTACTTGTAATATGAAAACAAACTGGAAGCAGGGAACAAAAAACAGTAAGCTACAAACAGCTAAGAAATATAGCTTAACACTACGCTGTAATGACAAGACCAGTAGGAACGACAAGTAGAACTGATATAGACACGACACGACAGTAGCGACAGGTATTAGCGACATTAATCCAACAAAGACTGGATGGGAAGGCAGTTTCAAATAGGAGTGGGCTGATTGACGCCAGGTGTGGCCAAGTGCCAATCAGCCGCAGCTAAGGGGAAACAGCGCCCAGGGAGAACACAGGAAACAGACAAAATAAGAGCGCTGACAGGAAATAATACACACACAGAAGAAACAAAGACAAATGCAGAGGAAAAAATTTAAACATAACCAAACTGTCAGGGACGAACCTGACAGTCTTGCTGAAATAAGCAGGAGCGTCCATGAAAAAGACGGCGCTTAGATGGCAGCATATGTTGTTCCAAAACCTGTATGTACCTTTCAGCATTAATGGTGCCTCCACAGATGTGTAAGTTACCCATGCCTTGGGCACTAATGCACCCCCATACCATCACAGATGCTGGCTTTTGAACTTTGCGTCGATAACAGTCTGGATGGTTCGCTTCCCCTATGGTCCGGAGGACACGATGTCGAATTTTTCCAAAAACAATTTGAAATATGGACTCGTCAGACTACAGAACACTTTTCCACATTGAATCAGTCCATCTAAGACGATCTCGGGTTCCAGAGAAGCCGGCGGCGTTTCTGGATGTTGTTGATAAATAGCTTTCGCTTTGCATAGTAGAGCTTTAACTTGCACTTACAGATGTAGCGACAAACTGTAATTAGTGACAATAGTTTTCTGAAGTGTTCCTGAGCCCATGTGGTGATATCCTTTGGAGATTGATGTCGCGGGGGGCGCTGGTGTCCATCTCAGCTACACTATATATATATAGCGACATTTTTTTAATCAAGAACATGTACATTATATATACACTCTGTATGTATATTTATATATATATATACATACATATCTAAATATACATACAGAGTGTATATATAATGTACATGTTCTTGATTAAAAAAATGTCGCGGGGGCGCTGGTGTCTATCTCAGCTACACTATATATACATATATATATATATATATACACATACATATCTAAATATACATACAGAGTGTATATATAATGTACATGTTCTTGATTAAACAAAATTAGGGGTGGGCAAATTAATGAGTTAATTACGCGTTAACTCATCAATCTATTAACGCCGACAATTATTTTATCGCACATTTGCGTATGTTGTTTACATGCTTTTATTTTATTAACGCCTTTTCTTAACAAGATGGCGTCGCCCGGATGTACTTCGGCGTCTAGGGGCTGTTGGTAAAGATGGAACATTTGGCAAAAATACCGGACAATTCTGCAAATTTCATGGCTGGCTTACAGCGTGGTCACTACGGGATCACTTACGACCGCCAGACAATTCTGGATGTGGATAGATCGGGCCGTTTTGGACTGAATGACGCGTGCTTGCTAGACCGGCTAGCTAGCATGGGAATACTTTGCCGGCTACATCCAGCGGCCTGTGAAGCAGCGGAGTATATGTGTTGTCTGTCTATTTATGAATAATGCAGACGAGGCGTGTTGGCTGAGTTCTTAACGTTTGCTTTCAGAGCGTGCATATCACAACATACAAGATGATGTCATGGCGACACAACCTATACCTGTTGCATGCTGGGTAGGGTAGTTCTTTTTTTCCCTGGCTCATAACATCACAATATAGTACCATGTATATGCGTTCAGTTTATCAAAGCACCAAGCAAACAATCGGAAAATTCCCATCATATCAATTCCTAGATATGGTCATAATTATTTTAAGTGCACTACGCAGAATAAACACAACATTAGTAATATTGCTACTACAGGTAATTTGATCAAAAATTCCCTAAAACAGCCCACTACCTATAATGTAGGTTTTTTTAAACATAAGATCCCTGATAAAAAAAAATGTTTCTTCTGTTACCTCAGAAATTGCCTGTTCAGATGTTATGATTGTGGCTCAGAGATTTGTATGTAGATTATATTTATTTTCCATAACAAACATGATAACTTAAATACCCTGGCAGTGGCAATAAGCTTAAATGTTTGTATTTACATTTTTTGAGTTGATTTTCATAAAATATGCTATTTAACTGCTACTGTTTAACAAGGACTGATTTAAATTGTGTTTGCACAACAAATGTTTTGGCGATTTTGTTCATGTGGGAGAATATTCCAATAAAGGTGCACTACACAATACTTTTGAATTCATTATTGGGCTTTGCGTATACAATGCAGTTAATCGTGATTAATCAGAGAAATAGTGGGATTAACTTCGATTAAACATTTTAATCGTTGCCCAGCCCTAAACAAAATAGATATGTGGCGCTCATGGAAAATAAGGACTTCATTATAACAAATAAAAATTTTTTCCAAACATTGCAAAAAAACTCCGGCTTCCTCCCACCTCCAAAGACATGCACCTGGGGATAGGTTGATTGGCAACACTAAATTGGCCCTAGTGTCTGAATGTGAGTGTGAATGTTGTCTGTCTATCTGTGTTGGCCCTGCGATGAGGTGGCGATTTGTCCAGGGTGTACACCGCCTTCCGCCCAATTGTAGCTGAGATAGGCGCCAGCGCCCCCCGCAACCCCAAAAGGGAATAAGCGGTAGAAAATGGATGGATGGATGGACTTGCGGTGAGTCAGCAGCCAGTTGAGCCTCCCCGTCACCATGGCAATGACTCGGCTAACTGCTTGCTGCTGTGCAGTGAGGCCGTATTGTTATATGAATTATATTATACATTTCCATAGTTTAGTTAGCTGAGGTATATAATGTACAGTGTATTTTGTCAACAACTGTATGTGTGTAACGTATTTCTTGTGCTGGGCAATCATAAAAAGGCTGCGAAGATCGCACTGTGTGAGGCACGCAGTAATCCGGCCTCCTGGTTGTAGAGGGAGCTAGTGATCCCAGACATCATTCTTTCGCTACTCGGCCAGGCCTGCATGGGGACATCTGAAACCGGTATGTTTTAATCAATCAATCAATCAATGTTTACTTGTATAGCCCTAAATCACTAGTGTCTCAAAGGGCTGCACAAACCACTACGACATCCTCGGTAGGCCCACATAAGGGCAAGGAAAACTCATACTGAGTGGGACATCGGTGACAATAATGACCCAGTGGGACGTCGGTGACAATGCTGACTATGAAAACCTTGGAGAGGAGGAAAGCAATGGATGTCGAGCGGGTCCAACATGATATTGTGAAAGTTCAATCCATAATGGATCCAACATAGTCGCGAGAGTCCAGTCCAAAGCGGATCCAACACAGCAGCGAGAGTCTCGTTCACAGCGGAGCCAGCAGGAAACCATCCCAAGCGGAGGCGGATCAGCAGCGCAGAGATGTCCCCAGCCGATACACAGGCAAGCAGTACATGGCCACCAGATCGGACCGGACCCCCTCCACAAGGGAGAGTGGGACATAGAAGAAAAAGAAAAGAAACGGCAGATCAACTGGTCTAAAAAGGGAGTCTATTTAAAGGCTAGAGTATATAAATGAGTTTTAAGGTGAGACTTAAATGCTTCTACTGAGGTGGCATCTCGAACTGTTACCGGGAGGGCATTCCAGAGTACTGGAGCCCGAACGGAAAACGCTCTATAGCCCGCAGACTTTTTTTGGGCTTTGGGAATCACTAATAAGCCGGAGTCCTTTGAACGCAGATTTCTTGCCGGGACATACGGTACAATACAATCGGCAAGATAGGATGGAGCTAGACCATGTAGTATTTTATACGTAAGTAGTAAAACCTTAAAGTCAAATCTTAAGTGCACAGGAAGCCAGTGCAGGTGAGCCAGTACAGGCGTAATGTGATCAAACTTTCTTGTTCTTGTCAAAAGTCTAGCAGCCGCATTTTGTACCAACGGTAATCTTTTAATGCTAGACATGGGGAGACCCGAAAATAATACGTTACAGTAGTCGAGGCGGTTTTAGCTCGGTTGGTAGAGCGGCCGTGCCCGCAACTTGAGGGTTGCAGGTTCGATTCCCGCTTCCGCCATCCTAGTCACTGCCGTTGTGTCCTTGGGCAAGACACTTTACCCACCTGCTCCCAGTGCCACCCACACTGGTTTAAATGTAACTTAGATATTGGGTTTCACTATGTAAAGCGCTTTGAGACACTAGAGAAAAGCGCTATACAAATATAATTCACTTCACGTAACAAACGCATGGATAATGATCTCAGCGTCTTTAGTGGACAGAATGGAGCGAATTTTAGCGATATTACGGAGATGAAAGAAGGCCGTTTTAGTAACGCTTTTAATGTGTGACTCAAAGGAGAGAGTTGGGTCAAAGATAATACCCAGATTTTTTACCGTGTCGCCTTGTTTAATTGTTTGGTTGTCAAATGTTAGAGTTGTATTATTAAATAGAGTTCGGTGTCTAGCAGGACCGATAATCAGCATTTCCGTTTTTTTGGCGTTGAGTTGCAAAAAGTTAGTGGACATCCATTGTTTAATTTCATTAAGACACGCCTCCAGCTGACTACAATCCGGCATGTTGGTCAGCTTTAGGGGCATGTAGA
Source organism: Nerophis ophidion (assembly GCF_033978795.1). Taxonomy (NCBI): domain Eukaryota; kingdom Metazoa; phylum Chordata; class Actinopteri; order Syngnathiformes; family Syngnathidae; genus Nerophis; species Nerophis ophidion. The sequence continues at coordinate 34,647,714 of NC_084622.1, forward strand.
GTTGGGTTTAAAGTTGTCGTTTGCCTGCACATCGTAAAAACAACCGTCCAACATTTTACAACTAATTGTAAACTTATAGGTGCCGACCATCAGGGCCGAGTTGCGACGAAAGAGTGTGTCGATGTTGAGATATTACGCTGACTTGGTAAGTCTATCTGTTTGCTAATAGTAGTTACTAGCCGTACCCATGTATTTTCAATGGACGGTTAGCATCGGTTTTTAATCCAGTTTCATCCAATGTTTCTAATCCGATTGAATCTATATTTATGTCGAGTCTTTATTCTGGGTACTTTAATATGGTGACTGAGTATCGTGGCGTTTTAAGGCCATCTGCATTTTTTATGCTACAGTAAAGAAAATGAATGACCACTGCCGTTGTCACCTGTCAAAGTGACAACACTGTGTGGCTGTATGAACTGCGAATGCACATATGGACTGCGATCAGTCTCATATGGCTCCTATAAACTTGAAGAACTTTTGATATTACTTTTTATGAATTACCTGAACTAAACCAACATTGTTTGTTGAGATTCCTTTCTGTTTTTTCTTTTGTTTTGAATGGCCATTCCTATTAATGTCCGTCCACTAGTTGTTGCACTGTACATGTTTAAATAACATCAGTTGTGGTAAACTTAAGTTTCAGGATCTCTGTTGTAATCGATCTGCACATCAGATTGACTCTCTCTCTCATCCACAGTCTGGAGTGCAGCTGACGCTGGTCAATCCAACACACCTGAGGTTGATTTGAGTGCCTTTATTTACTGGGTGCTTACGGCCCGTAACTGCTGTTCGTCACGCATGACTGTGTTTCTCGTTTCACTTGCTAAACCCTCGTGTTTTTGCTCGTGCATCTTGCAGGTTTGCCTGTTTACCTAGCTCCGACTAGCGCTTTCAGTTTACTATTTTTTGTTTCTGTTTTACTTCATTCTTGAAGTATGTTTCCTAGCCTCGTCTAGAGATTTATTTTTGTACTTTACTAGTTTGTTTTTTATCTTATCTGTCTGTATTATTCCTAGTCTTTACTAGCGCTTTTGGTTTAGTTTTTGTATTTATCTAAGTAGTTTTTATGGTGTGTTTTTGGGCTCCACCATCGCTTTATGTTTTTTGTGGCTACATCCTCCTTCCGCCCAGAATAAAGGAAGAACTTTTTGTCTACAAACAATCCGTCTCTGCATCCTTGGGTTCCATCTAATTCTGCTCCTAACACCAGTATCATTTAAAGTATTTAATTGTGTCTGTACTACTCTCTCCGAGTCGTAATCTAGACTTCTGATTAGCCCAAATATTGAGAACTTCTACTATACTAGCTATAGCTAAAGTACCATCTACATGAAGTTAAAGTACCAATGATTGTCACACACACACTAGACGTGGTGAAATTTGTCCTCTGTTTTTGACCCATCCCCTTGTTCACCCCCTGGAAGGTGAGGGGAGCAGTGAGCAGTAGCGTCTGGGAATCATTTTTGGTGATTTAACCCCCAATTCCAACCCTTTATGCTAAATGCCAAGCAGGGAAGAATGCTGGTATGAGCTTTTAAACATAACCCGTTAACTGCGGCCAATCAAATGGTGAATAAAATACTCTATCGGGTTCATCCATCCATCATCTTCCGCTTATCTGAGGTCGGGTCGCGGGGGCAACAGCCTAAGCAGGGAAACCCAGACTTCCCTCTCCCCAGCCACTTCGTCTAGCTCTTCCCGGGGGATCCCGAGGCGTTCCCAGGCCAGCCGGGAGACATAGTCTTCCCAACGTGTCCTGGGTCTTCCCCGTGGCCTCCTACCGGTTGGACGTGCCCTAAACACCTCCCTAGGGAGGCGTTCGGGTGGCATCCTGACCAGATGCCCGAACCACCTCATCTGGCTCCTCTCGATGTGAAGGAGCAGCGGCTTTACTTTGAGTTCCTCCCGGATGGCAGAGCTTCTCACCCTATCTCTAAGGGAGAGCCCCGCCACACGGCGGAGGAAACTCATTTCGGCCGCTTGTACCCGTGATCTTATCCTTTCGGTCATGACCCAAAGCTCATGACCATAGGTGAGGATGGGAACGTAGATCGACCGGTAAATTGAGAGCTTTACCTTCCGGCTCAGCTCCTTCTTCACCACAACGGACCGGTACAACGTCCGCATTACTGAAGACGCCACACCGATCCGCCTGTCGATCTCACGATCCACTCTTCCCTCACTCGTGAACAAGACTCCTAGGTACTTGAACTCCTCCACTTGGGGCAGGGTCTCCTCCCCAACCCGGAGATGGCACTCCACCCTTTTCCGGGCGAGAACCATGGACTCGGACTTGGAGGTGCTGATTCTCATTCCGGTCGCTTCACACTCGGCTGCGAAACGATCCAGCGAGAGCTGAAGATCCCGGTCAGATGAAGCCATCAGGACCACATCATCTGCAAAAAGCAGAGACCTAATCCTGCGGTTACCAAACCGGAACCCCTCAACGCCTTGACTGCGCCAAGAAATTCTGTCCATAAAAGTTATGAACAGAATCGGTGACAAAGGACAGCCTTGGCGGAGTCCAACCCTCACTGGAAATGTGTTCGACTTACTGGCGGCAATGCGGACCAAGCTCTGGCACTGATCGTACAGGGAACGGACCACCACAATAAGACAGTCCGATACCCCATACTCTCTGAGCACTCCCCACAGGACTTCCCGAGGGACACGGTCGAATGCCTTCTCCAAGTCCACAAAGCACATGTAGACTGGTTGGGCAAACTCCCATGCACCCTCAAGAACCCTGCCGAGAGTATAGAGCTGGTCCACAGTTCCACGACCAGGACGAAAACCACACTGTTCCTCCTGAATCCGAGGTTCGACTATCCGACGTAGCCTCCTCTCCAGTACACCTGAATAAACCTTACCGGGAAGGCTGAGGAGTGTGATCCCACGATAGTTGGAACACACCCTCCGGTCCCCCTTCTTAAAGAGAGGAACCACCACCCCGGTCTGCCAATCCAGAGGTACCGCCCCCGATGTCCACGCGATGCTGCAAAGTCTTGTCAACCAAGACAGCCCCACAGCATCCAGAGCCTTAAGGAACTCCGGGCGGATCTCGTCCACCCCTGGGGCCTTGCCACCGAGGAGCTTTTTAACTACCTCAGCGACCTCAGCCCCAGAAATAGGAGAGACCACCACAGATTCCCCAGGCACTGCTTCCTCATAGGAAGACGTGTTGGTGGGATTGAGGAGGTCTTCGAAGTATTCCTTCCACCTATCCACAACATCCGCAGTCGAGGTCAGCAGAACACCATCCGCACCATACACGGTGTTGAAAGTGCACTGCTTCCCCTTCCTGAGGCGGCGGACGGTGGTCCAGAATCGCTTCGAAGCCGTCCGGAAATCGTTTTCCATGGCTTCCCCGAACTCTTCCCATGTCCGAGTTTTTGCCTCCGCGACCGCTGAAGCTGCACACCGCTTGGCCTGTCGGTACCTGTCCACTGCCTCCGGAGTCCTGTGAGCCAAAAGGACCCGATAGGACTCCTTCTTCAGCTTGACGGCATCCCTCACCGCTGGTGTCCACCAAGGGGTTTTAGGATTGCCGCCCCGACAGGCACCAACTACCTTGCGGCCACAGCTCCGATCTGCCGCCTCGACAATAGAGGTGCGGAACATGGTCCACTCGGACTCAATGTCCAGCACCTCCCTCGTGACATGTTCAAAGTTCTTCCGGAGGTGGGAATTGAAACTTTGTCTGACAGGAGACTCTGCCAGACGTTCCCAGCAGACCCTCACAATGCGTTTGGGCCTCCCAGGTCTGTCCGGCATCCTCCCCCACCATCGCAGCCAACTCACCACCAGGTGGTGATCGGTAGAAAGCTCCGCCCCTCTCTTCACCCGAGTGTCCATAACATGGGTTCATATGTTTATAAATCTGACTGTGATGAAGTCAGTGCCTCACCAGCCATGAACCTCACCGCACGTCACTATATATATATATATATATATATACACATACATACATACATATGTATATATATATATACAGAGGTGGGTAGTAACGCGCTACATTTACTCCGTTACATCTACTTGAGTAACTTTTGGGATAAATTGTACTTCTAAGAGTAGTTTTTATGCAACATACTTTTACTTTTACTTGAGTATATTTATAGAGAAGAAACGCTACTTTTACTCCGCTCCATTTATCTGCAATCGGGTCGCTACTCGCTACTTTTTTTTAATCGATCTGTTAATGCACGCTTTTTTTGTTTTGATTTTGTCAGACACGCATTCAAAGTAGGAACTACGCATGCCCGCGTTTCACCAATCACATGCAGTCACTGGTGACGTTGGACCAATCAAACAGAGCCAGGTGGTCACGTGACCGTCACACGTAGAACCCGACATATTGAAAAACTTATTGTGGTGTTACCATTTAGTGGTCAACTGTACGGAATATGTACTGTACTGTGCAATCTACTAATAAAAGTTTCAATCAATCAATCAAAAGTGTAAAGGAGAAAAGACACTTTTTATTTCAACCGTACTTCCCGTCAAAGGCCTAAAGACTGATCGCACAGTTCCTGTCTTCACAATAAAAGCGCCGCTCCATCGCGCCTGCGCTAACAAAATAAGAGTCTCCGAAAGCCAGCTCAAACAAACTAGCAAGCTACGGAGTTTGCCGCCAATGTATTTCTTGTAAAGTGTATAAAAACGAATATGGAAGCTGGACAAATAAGATGCCAAAAACCAACGACTTTCATGATGTATTAGACAGGAAGGAGGAGCTTTTTTTCTCCTCCATTTGAAAACCGGGACGTTATCAGCACTATACTGTCTGATTCCAATCAATGCAAGTCATCAGAATCAGGTAATACACCAACTTATATTCTTGTCTTCATGAAAGATAGGAATCTATATGTTAAAGATGCATGTATATTCATTACAACACCTTTTATATGTCAACAAAAACGGCAAAATAAATAAATATCAATTATATACTGTATATATAAAAGGTATGTATGTATATATATATATATGATATGTGTGTATGTATATGTATATATGAGGTAGATCACCTCGACTTGGTCATTTATTAAGTAATTGATTAACGTTGAAAAACTTATTGGGGTGTTACCATTTAGTGGTCAATTGTACGGAATATGTACTGTACTGTGCAATCTACTAATACAAGTTTCAATCAATCAATCAATCAATGCCTACTGAGCCTATGGCGCTCAATTTGCCTTAATTTCTTTTTATTTTAATGTATTATTATTTAATATATATTATTGTTTTAGTTGCTTAAGAGATATTCCTGGCTCTGAATTTGCACGTTGCTATTTTTATGTTTTTGTGCATTATTTGTTGCCGTCACCATTAAACGAACAGGTTACTCCTCAGTTACTCACTACTTGAGTAGCTTTTTCACAACATACTTTTTACTTTTACTCAAGTAATTATTTGGGTGACTACTCCTTACTTTTACTTGAGTAATAAATCTCTAAAGTAACAGTACACTTACTTGAGTACAATTTCTGACTACTCTACCCACCTCTGTATACATACATACATACATACATACACACATGTATGTATGTATGTATACATACATACATACATATCAATACTTCACTTGGTGAATTCTAGCTATATACTCCTCCCCTCTTAACCACGCCCCCAAAAACGCCCACGACACACCCCCGGCCGCGCCCCCACCTCCCGAAATCGGACGTTTCAAGGTTGGCAAGTATGCTTGGACGTGATTTTTCTCATTCAACTTTTTATGTTGGATTTTATTAAATTGTGCCAGTACATCAACCTACTAAAATAATCTGTAATGGCGTAAAAAAGAGAACTTTATACGCGCTATAAGGATCATCCTTGATGGTAAAGTGTTGTAAACAAAAACAGCCTTATGACGTCACGCAGCCGGGGTCGGCCCTGTAGCTGTCCGTGGTGCTGCTTGCGACCCCGGCTCGCAAAAGAGCAAGATCACCGTCGATGAGAAAATATATGTATTTGTATGTATACATGTATTTTATAAAACGATTATAAAATTCATCATTTCACTTGTTGTGCCGCCTGCTTTGTAGATGTCGGTGCCCTCAAGCTGATCTCCTCGAATGAAGCGAGTGTTGCCTTACGGCGACTTATCTCTGCAACACCTAGTGATGTTAATCCTTTTACGCTTCGATCATCACTAATATTCTTACGCTCTATTTGCTTACACAAGCCGTAACTTCCTTGACGAATAAACAACAAGATGCAGAGTCCGAGCAGCTCTTACCTGAACGAAGATTCCATGTCTTCCAGACGAGCTGGATACAATTTGAGTGGTGTGAGAAACTATCGCACTCTCTCATTTCACTTCCACTACTTTAAGGAGAGTTTACAGGCGGACTGTGAATGACGTCACCGCGCATGGGCAGGAGGGGCCGGGCCAAAAAAAAAAACATGCTGACTTTGCACGAGACTGCTCACCGATTCTTTTTCGAGCCTGGGAGAATGAAATAAGAAAAGTATTAATACAAATTGCATGTACATTTTAGGCAAACAAACGAAACAAAACAAAATAAATATATGTATATATTTATCCGGTTGAAAATGCATATTTATAAAATACTTGCAAAGAAGTTCAAAATAATCTGTTTTGAATCAAACTATCAATACACCCTTGTAATAATATATCATGAATGATTTTTAATGGTGAAATAAGAATTGAAAAAAAAACAACATAACGAAAACAAACTGTGTTCCTCATATTTTCTATTTTATATTCAAATATTAAATCCAGACATTGATTATTTAGCTGGGCAGCACGGTGGTACAGGGGTTAGTGCATGTGCATCAATCATCAATCAATCAATCAATGTTTATTTATATAGCCCTGAATCACAAGTGCCTCAAAGGGCTGCACAAACCACAACGACATCCTCGGTAGGGCCCACATAAGGGCAAGGAAAAACTCACCCCAGTGGGACGTCGACCATGATGACTATTAGAAACCTTGGAGAGGATCACATATGTGGGCAACCAACCCCATTCCCCTCCCCCAGGGGACCGAAAGCAATGGATGTCGAGCGGATCTAACATGATATTGTGAAAGTTCAATCCATAGTGGATCTAACGTAACCGTGAAAATCAAGTCCAAAGTGCATCCAATACAGTAGCGAGAGTCCCATCCAAAGTGGAGCCAGCAGGAAACCACCCCAAGCGGAGGCGAATCAGCAGCGCAGAGATGTCCCCAAGATACATAGGCGAGCGGTTCACAATACGAATGTCCTGAATTCAATCCCGGGCTCGGGATCTTTCTGTGTGGAGTTTGCATGTTCTCCCCGTGAATGCGTGGGTTCCCTTCGGGTACTCTGGCTTCTTCCCACTTCCAAAAACATGCACCTGGGGATAGGTTGATTGGCAACACTAAATTGGCCCTAGTGTGTGAATGTGAGTGTGAATGTTGTCTGTCTATCTGTGTTGGCCCTGCGATGAGGGGGCGACTTGTCCAGGGTGTACTGCGCCTTCAGCCCGAATGCAGCTGAGAGAGGCTCCAGCAACCCCCGCGACCCTGAAAGGGACAAGCTGTAGAAAATGGATGGATGTATGATTAAACTTTTTGCTATTTGAATGAAATGTGATTTCTGCTGTACATTCGGTCCAATCTGAATGACTGTCGGCATAAACCACCTGTTTCGATCGGAATGAAATTATGATCCAAACGTGTCTAATCGGGTCAGAATATTCCAAAATGGCATGTTTACATAAAGTTTTAAATTTGGGTTAGACTTTTAATTTGATAAATTGTATCCATGTGCACATAGCTTAAGACAAGGCATTCAAAAAATAAACAACCTGTCATGATCTGTTCCAGCGGGTTTGCCACAGCCAGCGCCTTCCTCTTTCATAGATTAATGCTAAATGTGTGGACCCCTCCAGATTTGAAGACGTGATCTGCCTCTAATCTTTTCTTCTTTAGATCTTTGTAAGTGTCAAGGAAATGTGGTCGAGGCAAGAAGTAACTTATACTTTGGTGATGATAAATGGTTTGAATTAAAAAATATATATTTTTCTTAAAAGTGTATGAATTAACTCCATCCCATTAAAAAAAAAAATGTTATGAGAGCCATATTTTGTCTCTGAACGTTTCAAAATATGGCCAAATTTGCAGTAATGCAGGTGTCAGGTTCAAACACTGATGACATCTATTAATCAGACAAGAAGCAAGGAATCATGCAGAGACAGAGTTCAATTTAGAATGGAATAGAATAGAATAGATCTTTATTGTCATTGCACAAGTACAATGAGATTGATTTTTTGGTACAAGTCCCGCCAAGAGCAGACATACGTTACAGGGAGACAAGACAGGACCGCCAACAGATCAGCCATTTTTACGGCGCTCCTTAAATAGGTGAGAAAAGGGTAACATTGGGTGAGAGGAGGGGGAGTACAAATATATCAGTCTAAGGCTAGACCCTCAGGAGTGGTCCAGACTAAGTCCAAGGAAAAAAAACTCACATAGCATAGCACACATATTAGACATAGTACGTATGTCACACCACTTGCAACAGAGGGAGGGGGTGGGTTTGAGGAGACTTGCTGCCGCTGTATAGCGCTGCTCAGCCATCCACAGCCCCAGAGGAATTAATCAGTGGTGAAGGCGTTGATTTCAAGGGTGGGGGTCATGTGTGTGCGTATATACCCAAATAACTTTGGGAGAGATGATGAATGATTTTGTATGCCTGAGGCCGATAAAGTTCAGCTACAGGTGTTGTTGACAAAAAGGAAGGTCAAAAGCGTCCATCTATGAAGAGTCCTCGGGAGATTATCTTCAGAACAGCCCGTTCACATGCCAGGGTCGTTCAAGGGAGTCCAAATCGTAGATTAAGAAGTATTTTTTTTCTTCGAGGAGACAAAAATAGTGACTTATCTCTCTGTTGTCCATGCTGGATTTTCTTCATTCCAATTGTGCCTCCCGTACAGCTGCCGTCGACTTCCCTGAGACACTGCGCGTCAACACCCGGTCGTGGACGCACACCTCCGACTATCAAGTACTGTTAAACTCACTAAAACACTAGCAACACAATAGAAAGTTAAGGGATTTCCCAGAATTATCCTAGTAAATGTCTCTAAAAACATATGAATCCGTCTCAATGCAACGCGATTGCAATCGCGTTTTTTTTTTTTTTTCCAGTTTGTCGCTATCAATATCCTCAAACACGAATCTTTCATCCTCGCTCATATCAATGGGGAAATTGTCGTTTTCTCGGTCCGAACAGCTGTTTTTGATGGAGGCTCCCATTAAAATCAATGTGAATATATGAGGAGCCCCCACACTTGTGACGTCATCGTCTGCGACTTCCGGTAGAGGCAGGGCTTTTCTCCAGTTGCGAACTTTATCGTGGATGTTCTCTACTTAATCCTTTCAGCAAAAATATGGCAACATCGCGAAATGATCAAGTATGACACATAGAACGGACCTGCTATCCCCGTTTAAATAAAAACATCTCATTTCAGTAGGCCTTTAATAACTGTTTAGTAAATACACTTTTGGTCACTTGACTTAGTTGTGATTTCCTTCTCTGCATGGAAGTTTAAAACGAGCATATACAGTATTAATGGAGTATGAACAATAATGTTTTGATGTAGACACATAGAATCATCATACTGCTGTGATTATATGTATCAAGTGTTAATTCAAGGCCAAGGCAAAATATCGAGATGTATATATATATATCGTGTATCGCGATATGTCTTCAGTAATGTGAACGTTGTATCGATCCGTTGTGGGGAAGAAGGAGCTAAGCCGGAAGGCAAAGCTCTCAATTTACCGGTCGATCTACGTTCCCATCCTCACCTATGGTCATGAGCTTTGGGTCATGACCGAAAGGATAAGATCACGGGTACAAGCGGCCGAAATGTGTTTCCTCCGCCGTGTGGCGGGGCTCTCCCTTAGAGATAGGGTGAGAAGCTCTGCCATCCGGGAGGAACTCAAAGTAAAGCCGCCGCTTCTCCACATCGAGAGGAGCCAGATGAGGTGGCTCGGCCATCTGGTCACGATGCCACCCGAACGCCTCCCTAGGGAGGTGTTTAGGGCACGTCCGGTCGGCAGGAGGCCACGGGGAAGACCCAGGACACGTTGGGAAGACTATGTCTCCCGGCTGGCCTGGGAACGCCTCGGGATCCCCCGGGAAGAGCTCGACGAAGTGGCTGGTGAGAGGGAAGTCTGGGCTTCCCTGCTTAGGCTGCTGCCCCCGCGACCCGACCTCGGATAAGCGGAAGATGATGGATGGGTATCGCGATATGGCCTAAAAATATTGAGATATTAAAAAAAGTCCATATTGCCCAGCCCTATTTACAAGATCCCTCACCAACAAGCTGGACAAGCTCAAGCTGCAGATTGTGACAAATAAGATCGTCGGGTACAGCTGCATTCTGCTCATCCCGGACACGGCTATCGAGCTGGCAGGCCACACAACACAGCGGCATGACAGAACTAAAGACTCCGGTAAGAGCAGAGGAGGGGGGCTATGCATCTATGTCAACAACAGCTGGTGCACCAACACCCAGAATGTTACCAGTCACTGCTCTTTAGATCTGGAGTACGTTACTGTGAAATGCAGGCCTATCTACCTTCCACAAGAGTTTAACGTTGTCATACCAACGGCTGTTTACATACCACTGGCTGCTAATGCTAGTAAGGCCCTCAGGATGTTACATGACTCCATTAGCAGTCAACAAAGCGTGCATCCTGAGTCAGTGCACATCATTGCTGGGGACTTTAATCATGCAGAACTGAAAATTGTGCTCCCTAAATTCCACCAGCACATTAAATGTGCAACTAGGAGAAAAAACACTTCGGACAAGGCATGCTTTAATACAGTGTTTTTCAACCTTTTTTGAGCTGAGGCACATTTTTTGCGTTGAAAAAATGCGGAGGCACACCACCAGCAGAAATTATTTAAAATTTAAACTCACTTAACAGTAAAATGTGGTTGTCGCAATTGTTGGATATGACCTTAAAGCAGGGGTGCCCACACTTTTTCTGCAGGCGAGCTACTTTTCAATTGACCAACTCGAGGGGATCTACCTCATTTATATATATCATTTATATTTATTTATTTATGAAAGAGACATTTTTGTAAACAAGTTAAATGTGTTTAATGATAATACAAGCATGTGTAACACATATAGATGTCTTTCTTTCACAAAGACAAGAATATAAGTTGGTGTATTACCTGATTCTGATGACTTGCATTGATTGGAATCAGACAGTAATGATGATAACGCTCACATTTTCAAATGGAGGAGAAAAAAAGTTGTCCTTTCTGTACAATACCACATGAAAGTGGTTGGTTTTTGGCATCTAATTCATCCAGCTTCCATACACTTTACAAGAAAAACATTGGCGGCAAATTCCGTAGCTTGCTTGATTGACATTCACGGCACCCGAGGGTCTTGTGAGATGACGCTGGCTGCTGCCAGTTCATTATTATGAAAAAATGACAGAGAGGAAGGCGAGAAACACTTTTTATTTCAACAGACTTTCGCGCTGTCCCTTCCGTCAAAACTCTAAAGGCCGACTGCACATTTCCTATCTTCACAATAAAAGCCCTGCTTCATGCTGCCTGCGCTAACAAAATAAGAGTCTCGGAAAGCTGGCGTGCACAAGTGATGTGCACGCCAGCTTTCTGAGGGATCGCTTGTGCACGCCAGTTTTCCGAGACTCTGTATTTAGTTAGCGCAGGCAGCAGGAAGCAGGGCTTTTATTGTGAAGATAGGAAATGTGCAGTCGGCCTTTAGAGTTTTGACGGAAGGTACGGCGCGAGAGTCTGTTGAAATAAAAAGTGTTTCTCGCCTTCCTCTCGGTCATATTTTCATAATAATGATCTTGCAGCAGCCAGCGTCATCTCACAAGACCCTCCGGTACCGTGAATGTCATTTAAGTGACGTCTTGGTGAAGATAGATGATCACTAATTTTTAGGTCTATTTTTTTTAAAAGCCTGGCTGGAGATCGACTGACACACCTCCCGCGGTCGACTGGTAGCTCGCGATCGACGTAATGGGCACCCCTGCCTTAAAGCATAAGCAAGCATGCATCCCTATAGCTTTTGTCTCAAAGTAGGTGTACTGTCACCGCCTGTCACATCACATCATGATTTATTTTCACTTTTTTGCTGTTTTCCTGTGTGTAGTGTTTTACTTCTTGTCTTGCACTCTTATTTTGGTGGCTTTTTCTCTTTTTTTGTTGGTATTTCACTGTAGCAGTTTCATGTCTTCCTTTAAGCGACATTTCCTGCATCTTCTTTGTTTTGGGGACGGCGTGGCGTGGTTGGTAGAGTGGCCATGCCAGCAACCTGAGGGTTCCTGGTTCGATCCCCACCTTCTACCAACCAAGTCACGTCCGTTGTGTCCTTGAGCAAGACACTTCACCCTTGCTCCTGATGGGTCGTGCTTAGGGCCTTGCATGGCAGCTCCCGCCATCAGTGTGTGTGAATGGGTGAATGTGGAAATAGTGTCAAAGCGCTTTGAGTACCTTGAAGGTAGAAAAGCGCTATGCAAGTATAACACATTTACCATTTTAGCAATCAAGAATATTTCAGTTGTTTTCATCCTTCTTTGTGGGGACATTGTTGATTGTCATGTAATGTTTGGACGTACATTGTCTTTGCTCCACAGTAAGTCTTTGCTGTCGTCCAGCATTCTGTTTTTGTTTACATTGTAGCCAGTTCAGTTTTAGTTTCGTTCTGCATAGCCTTCCGTAAGCTTCAATGTCTTTCCTTAGGGGCACTCACCTTCTGTTTACTTTTGGCTTAAGCATTAGACTGTCAAGCTAGGACATGGATTGAGTGTGCTCCTTCGAGCCAGGCGTGAATTAAGGTACATGATGTTTTATTAGGGATTCTAAATACAAAAATAAACAAACTAAGGGCGCTCACAAGGAGGTATCAAACTTGGCTACAAAATATAAACAGGAAACAAAAACACTTGCTCGATTGGCATGAATGAACTAAGAACAGAAACAGCACGATGGCATGACTATAAACAACTAAAACGAAACACTTACTGTGACAACAAAACCAGGAGGCAAAAATAGCAAGGTGCGTGGCAGGTGATCATGGGCATGGAGAATGAAAGTTGGTGTGGGACTGAGGGCTGGGCGTGACTTGGAGACCAGGTGGAAACTAATGGGTTACTATGGAAAAACAAAACCTCTCTAAGGTTCTCATAGTCATTATTGTCACCGACGTCCCACTGGGTCATTATTGTCACCGATGTCCCACTGGGTGTGAGTTTTCCTTGCCCTTATGTGGACCTACCGAGGATGTCGTGGTGGTTTGTGCAGCCCTTTGAGACACTAGTGATTTAGGGCTATATAAGTAAACATTGATTGATTGATTGATTGAAGTGTAAAACGGGAAACAAGAGTCCAAAAACAAAAACATAACATGACAAAACAAGATCCATAGGTGTGACAGAACCCCCCCCCCCCCCCCCCCCCCCCCCGTTAAAGACAGCTCCCAGATGTCCAAAAACAAAAAACAAAACAAAACTATGATCGAGAGTCATGGGAGGGCGGGAGGGGGACATAGCGGTGGATCGCCAAACCACGTGTCCCCGTATCCAACGGGGCAAGGTCAGGTGGCGGCGACGCGTGGAGGACCGAGGTGGGCGACCCGGGAACGGCCATATCCGTGGCCGACCCCCTTGGCGTGGCGGACGACCACGTAGTAGCCACAACTGTGGCCGACGAGGAGGGCGTGGCGGACGACCACGTAGCAACCACATCCGTGGCCAACAAGGAGGCGGGCGCGTCATCATCGTGGCCGGCGTTGGCGGTCGACGTGGACGTGGACTTGGCGGTCGACGTGGACTTGGTCGTGGACTTGGTCGTGGAGCAGGCACTGGCGGCGCTTGGCGACGTGGAGCAGGCACTGGCGGCGCTTGGCGACGTGGAGCAGGCACTGGCGGCGCTTGGCGACGTGGAGCTGACACTGGCGGCACTTGGCTTCGACGTGGAGCTGACACTGGCGGCACTTGGCTTCGACGTGGAGCTGACACTGGCGGCACTTGGCTTCGACGTGGAGCTGACACTGGCGCCGCTTGGCTTCGACGTGGAGCTGACACTGGCGGCGCTTGGCTTCGACGTGGAGCTGCCACTGGGGGCACTTGGCGGCGTGGACTTGGACTTTGGCGTGGACTTGGACTTGGAGCTGGACGTGGACTTAGACTTGGAGCTGCCACTGGGGGCACTTGGTGGCGTGGACTTGGACTTGGAGCTGGACGTGGACTTGGTCTTGGAGCTGGATGTGGACTTGGTCTTGGCGCTGGACGCGGACTTGGTCTTGGCGCTGGACGTGGACTTGGTCTTGGCGCTGGACGTGGACTTGGTCTTGGCGCTGGACGTGGACTTGGTCTTGGCGCAGGACGTGGACTTGGTCTTGGCGCTGGACGTGGACGTGGACTTGGTCTTGGCGCTGGACATGGACTTGGTCTTGGCGCTGGACGTGGACTTGGTCTTGGCGCTGGACGTGGACTTGGTCTTGGAGCTGGACGTGGACTTGGTCTTGGAGCTGGACGTGGACTTGGTCTTAGTGCAGGTGGCCTCGCTGGAAGCTGCGGCTTAGCAGGCTGAAAGACTGGGGGAGGTGGCCGTGTTGGCCGCTGTGGCTTGGCAGGTTGAAAAACTGGAAGTGGGGAACTTGCTGGTCGCTCTGGCTTGGTAATACACTGGGGAGAATCAACCAACAAACTCCCAGCCCCAGCCCCCCCCTCAAGGAGTGACTCCCAGACACTCTCAACGTGAGCTGGAAAAGTATTTTGGGGAGGGTGGAGGAAGGTGAGGAGGAGGGCAGAATCTTCCTCTTTACGTTGTCCATATTTTTGTTTTTCATTGATTGTCTTGGTTTGGTCAGAAAAAAAAAATTGTGGCTTGGGGAGGGCTTGAGTCCTGGGGGGCGTGGCATGAACTTTGGATGGCTGTGATTCATGTGCTCTAATGTTCAAAATCATTTTTTGGTAATGATGTATTATTGCTATGGGGTCTGAGTCTTCTGTTGGAGATGGGTGATTAACTGTGAAAGTTTAGAAAAAAAAATCCTGGTCTGTGATGGCTGTTGACGGTGGCGTGACGTTGTCGTGGAGAGTCCGGGCAGCTCGCGGTCCACTTCCGCCCTGAGTGGGAGGAGCTTGCTGGCGCGACGCTTCCTTTCCGCACCTGGAAGCCTTCCCCAACGTCCTTCGTTGAGGGTGACGCTTCCGGGAAGACGGCATGGCGTCATCTTCGGACCAAATGGATGTTATTGGCACCAATTTACCATTTGGCCCCCACATCATCTCTTTGAGCACCATGGAGGAATAGCGGAGCGTTTCCTCCTCCATAGCGCGCAGCACCGCCAACGAAGCCTCGTCCAAATTATCATCTGCGAAGGAGTTTTTCTGCTGGGAACTTTCTGTCAAGCTAGGACATGGATTGAGTGTGCTCCTTCGACGCAGCGGGATTACAGGACGAGCCAGGCGTGAATTAAGGTACATGATGTTTTATTAGGGATTCTGAATACAAAAATAAACAAACTAAGGGCGCTCACAAGGAGGTATCAAACTTGGCTACAAAATATAAACAGGAAACAAAAACACTTGCTCGATTGGCATGAATGAACTAAGAACAGAAACAGCACGATGGCATGACTATAAACAACTAAAACAAAACACTTACTGTGACAACAAAACCAGGAGGCAAAAATAGCAAGGTGCGTGGCAGGTGATCATAGGCATGGAGAATGAAAGTTGGTGTGGGACTGAGGGCTGGGCGTGACTTGGAGACCAGGTGGAAATTAATGGGTTACTATGGAAAAACAAAACCAGGAAGTGTAAAACGGGAAACAAGAGTCCAAAAACAAAAACATAACATGACAAAACAAGATCCATAGGTGTGACAGAGACACCTTTTTACCTGCACAGTGCCTCCCGCTCTAGAGAGCACCGACACTCAACGACAACACATAATTTGCAGACTATAATTACTGCTTTGCAAACGATATTTTTAACCCAACTAGGTGATACTAGATAATCTCCCACAGCACACCAGACTGCATCTCACGGGCGGCACCGTGGTTGAAAAACACTGCTCTAATATCAAGAGTAACAGCCACTACCACACCTGGGCCAGTCCGACCACCTGTCAGTGCTGTTAATCCCAGCATACACCCCCCTGAGGAAAAGTGCACCCCTGACATCTAAGACTGTTAAAATCTGGCCTGAGGGTGCCTCTCAACAGCTCCAGAATTGCTTTGAAAGAACAAACTGTGGGGGCATCTTTGAACAGCAGGACCTGGAGGACTACACTTTGTCTGTGTTGAGCTATATCAAGTTCTGCACGGATATTGCTATGAGCGAGAACCGCATCCGGGTCTATCCAAACCAAAAGCCCTGGATGACTTGTGAAGTCAGGACCCTGCTGAAGGAGAGAAACAAGGCCGATAGTTGTGGTGATGGGGCACAGTACAGTTCTGCCAGAGCCAGCCTAATTGGAGGCATCAGAGAGGCCAAGACAGCATACCAGAAGAGAATAGAGGGACACCTAAGCAGCAACAACACAAGACAGGTGTTGCAGAGGGTGCAGCACTTCACCGGCAACAAATCCAACAACCTCGCTGTGGCTGATGGAGACACGTCCATCCATCCATCCATCATCTTCCGCTTATCCGAGGTCGGGTCGCGGGGGCAACAACCTAAGCAGGGAAACCCAGACTTCCCTCTCCCCAGCCACTTCGTCTAGCTCTTCCCGGGGGATCCCGAGGCGTTCCCAGGCCAGCCGGGAGACATAGTCTTCCCAACGTGTCCTGGGTCTTCCCTGTGGCCTCCTACCGGTTGGACGTGCCCTAAACACCTCCCTAGGGAGGCGTTCGGGTGGCATACTGACCAGATGCCCGAACCACCTCATCTGGCTCCTCTCGATGTGGAGGAGCAGCGGCTTTACTTTGAGTCCCTCCCACATGGCAGAGCTTCTCACCCTATCTCCAAGGGAGAGCCCCGCCACACGGCGGAGGAAACTCATTTCGGCCGCTTGTACCCGTGATCTTATCCTTTCGGTCATGACCCAAAGCTCATGACCATAGGTGAGGATGGGAACGTAGATCGACCGGTAAATTGAGAGCTTTGCCTTCCGGCTCAGCTCCTTCTTCACCACAACAGATCGGTACAACATCCGCATTACTGAAGACGCCGCACCGATCCGCCTGTCGATCTCACGATCCACTCTTCCCCCACTCGTGAACAAGACTCCTAGGTACTTGAACTCCTCCACTTGGGGCATGGTCTCCTCCCCAACCCGGAGATGGTATTCCACCCTTTTCCGGGCGAGAACCATGGACTCGGACTTCGACGTGCTGATTCTCATTCCGGTCGCTTCACACTCGGCTGCGAACCGATCCAGCGAGAGCTGAAGATCCCGGTCAGATGAAGCCATGAGGACCACATCATCTGCAAAAAGCAGAGACCTAATCCTGCGGTTACCAAACCGGAACCCCTCAACGCCTTGACTGCGCCTAGAAATTCTGCCCATAAAAGTTATGAACAGAATCGGTGACACGTCGAAGGAGCTAATCATGGACTTCCGGAGAGAAAAAAACGGAAAGTATCCAACCACTGTACATCAACGGGGACTATGTGGAGAGGGTCTCTAACTTCAGATTCCTGGGCATCCGGATCGAGGAGGAACGCTCGTGGAGTGCGAACACCTCAGTGACCATTAAAAAGGCACAGCAGAGACTTTATTTTCTGAGACTCAGGGGCGTCACTATCTTTTAAGGACAGGAGGGGCACACAAGCACAAAACTTCGGCTAACAAATATATATATATATATATATATATATATATATATATATATATATATATATATATATATATATATGTATATGTATATGTATGTATGTATGTATATATATATATGTATGTATATATATATATATATGTATATATATATATATATATATATATATATATATATATAATAATTACAAATTAATAAAGTTAAAGTTTTAAAAAACATGACCATAGCAGGGCTTCACGGTGGCAGAGGGGTTAGTGCGTCTGCCTCACAATACGAAGGTCCTGCAGTCCTGGGTTCAAATCCAGGCTCGGGATCTTTCTGTGTGGAGTTTGCATGTTCTCCCCGTGAATGCGTGGGTTCCCTCCGGGTACTCCGGCTTCCTCCCACCTCCAAAGACATGCACCTGGGGATAGGTTGATTGGCAACACTAAATTGGCCCTAGTGTGTGAATTTGAGTATGAATGTTGTCTGTCTATCTGTGTTGGCCCTGCGATGAGGTGGCGACTTGTCCAGGGTGTACTCCGCCTTCCGTCCGATTGTAGCTGAGATAGGCGCCAGCGCCCCCGCGACCCCAAAAGGGAATAAGCGGTAGAAAATGGATGGATGACCATAGCAGTCAATGGATTATTTGAATGTTTAACAGTGGAGATCCTAAATGACAAAAAGACAAATATCTTCATGAGATGTGTATACCGGGCACCTGGTTCAAGCATAGAAACGTTCAATTATTGGATGGCTAAACTATTTTCCTCTGTGATCCATAAAACCATATTTATCTGTGGTGATTGATTGATTTTAACATTGATTTGTCAAACTCAACCAAGCAAAAACATATTGACACAATGTACAGCTTGTCTCTTTATCCAACTATAACTAAAGCAAGCAGAATAACAACACATAGTGCCACAATCATCCACAACATTTTTACTAACATTATGGCAAATCAATACACCAGTGGCCTATTTATATCTGATATCACTGACCATTTACCTGTTTTTACTTTATACGACTCTCATCTCAAGAAAACCAAAGACACTATGGCAAACATCTTTAAACAAATAACAACTGAGGAAACTATCTGTGCCCAAAACAATAGTTTAGCAGTTCAGGATTGGACTTCAGTTTACAGAGAACTAAATGTGGACAGTGCTTTTTGTCATTTTTTAGACATCTTTACTTCCCTGCATAATACATACTGCCCTGTGAAAGAATATTTTATAAAATGAAAAAATCAAAATAGCCCTAGGATCACAAAAGGTATAATTAATGCCTGTAAAAACAAAAACAGTCTCTCCCAACTGTTCATCAAAATAAAAACAAAAGAAGTCGAACAACGATACGAGAAGTACAAAATTTAATTAACTGATATTATTAGAACAAACAAATGCTTATATTATTTAAAAAAAACTATATGAAAACAAAAACAATATAAAAGGAACTTGGGATGTTTTGAACAGTCTAATCAAACAAGGATATTCATAGTTAACTTATCCTGATTATTTTATTGAAGAAAACAGTGAAGATTATAACATGAGTAATGTAGTGAAGAGTTTTTTTTGTAAATGGTCCTAAGTTGGCTGTTGATATCCCAGACAATGGAGTTACAAAATCCACTATTGAACACAATTCTTGGTCATTCTTCCTCTCAGCTACAAATGAGCAGGAAGTGACAAACATTGTGCGGAAGTGTAAAGGTAAGTGCTCCACTGACTGCCATGATATCAACATGATATTGGTTCAAAAAGTTATACTGAATATTGTAAAACCTTTAACTTATATATGTAACCTATCATTCCAGACTGGCCGATTTCCAAGTCAAATGAAAATGGCTAAGGTAACTCCGCTCTTCAAAAGTGACAGCAAACATGATTTCACCAATTACTAAACAATCTCTCTTTTGCCTCGGTTCTCAAAAATCTTAGAGAAACTATTTAACTCTCGACTTGAATCTTTTCTTGAGAAGCATCATATAATCAATGACGGTCAGTATGGCTTTAGGTCCAAAAGAACAACCTAAATGGCGATAACTGAAGCTATTAAAGAAATGACTAATGCACTGGAGCATAAAAGATATGCAGTTGGTATCTTTATTGCTCTAAAGAAAGCCTTTGATACCATTAATCATTCAATTCTACTAGATAAAATGGAAATATTATTATTTTTATTTTTTTTTCTCTGTCATGAAAAAGGGACGTTTTTGTCATGAAAAGGGGAGGTTTTTGTGGTTGGTGCACTAATTGTAAGTGTGTATTCTGTTTTTTATGTTGATTTAATAAAAAATAAAAAAAAAATAAAAAAATAAAAAATATATATATATTTTTTTAAATAAAAATGAATAAAACATTCTTCTGCGGCCCGGTACCAATCGGGCCACGGCCGCGGCCCGGTGTTTGGGGACCACTGCTCTAGCATACCTTTAAGTCTTGAATTACTAAATTATTTCAAATAATTCTTGATAGCCTCAAAGTTAGTGTACATGTTTCGACTATTGAAATGTATTATTGACGGACTATCTTCTGATTTTACACTGTTTTCATGTTGTTCACAGGTAAAATAATTAAAGTTTTTTACAATTGCAGAGAAAAAAATCTTATCAGGGTCTATCTCCATATCAGTCGCTGTTGTGGCTTGCTCTTGATACTCACACATTTCCATTTTTTTTTTATGTTGTAGGATCTTCTGTAACATGTCCATATCAATACTTGGTGTGGTGTGTGTTCTTGGTGTGGGTAGCATTGAGATCATGTCAAAGTCACAAAGCTACATTGATACCAAGTACTGCGTCAATGTCAAGACTTATCAAAATCTTCTATTTTTCTCTTCCTGCGTCCCATTTAGTTTGATGAAGATCTTTCAGTTCATTACCCAGGTTTGTTGGATCTTTTCCTTGGTGGAGGCATTCTGATGGTCTATATGCCCAAGCATCCAGCAACACAATAAATCCACACCTGTATATCAGGCTGCTAATGCTAGCCGGCTTCGGTGTGCTAGCCCGCAGCACCGATCGACATAGACAGCAGTGTCACGGCACAGTGACACAGTGAAGACGAAAAAGTACAAAAAAAGTACAAAAATAGCATAGAAGATGTGCTGGTTTGGCACAAAGTGATCATTAAACTACAGAGTCAGACGCGCGCAAACTCCGAACAGGAAGTGACGTGAACAAGTGGAATGGATTGGATACCGACGCACTAAAGGCTCTCGACCTTACGCTTCGAAGTGAGAGGAAACTGAGTATGATGAATAATGATCATGTAAATCATGGGGCAGAGCTCTTAATGCTTTCTCG
This sequence comes from Nerophis ophidion, assembly GCF_033978795.1. NCBI lineage: Eukaryota > Metazoa > Chordata > Actinopteri > Syngnathiformes > Syngnathidae > Nerophis > Nerophis ophidion. The sequence continues at coordinate 34,668,778 of NC_084622.1, forward strand.
AGGTGCACGAGTAGCAGTTTCCAGAGACTTCCCAAGCACACATCTTTGACAGCACATGACATGTGCCCTAACATCTCTCTCCATATCAGGTCAGTAAAAGCACTGCCTTGCCAGTAAGAGAGTGCAGTCCTGACCCTGATGACCTGCCAGATCGTGAATGCCCAAAAACGCCTTTTTTTTTCAGACTCAGAGGCTGTCACGCGTTCGGCGCACTTGTTGCGCGGAGTTGCCACTTCGTGGATGCACACACTACCAGTCAGCAGGATTGCAGGTAAGAATACGTTTTAATATAATAAAACAAAAGAACACAGGTGCAAAAAAGGGGAAAAACAAAGCGCGTGCCAATGCACGGAAAGCTAATGCTAAAAACGTAGCAGGAAACAGAAAACATTAAACGACGTGCCACACGCACGTGAAGCTGAGGTGGAACTTAGCACAAAATAATCGAGGGCACAAGGATACAAAACGTGACGTGTTGCGAAAAGCAAGTAATGGACCGAGGACGAACTAAGGAACCAGGTGGGCTTGAATACACAAATAATTATTAGAAACAGGTGTGTGACAGGAGCCCGTGAGGAGGAACACGTTCCCATGGTGACTAACACAAACAAGGAAGTGCTCAAACAAGGATCGGCAGAGTCCAGAAACAAAACATGAACAAAGACATAAAAAGGGCAAAACCATTAACGATCCGAGTCACGGATCGTGACAGAGGCAACACACTTCTTAGGGACAGGTTTCAAGCTGTTCTCACGCAACCTCTGAAACACTGTGTTGAGTCTGGACAGATCCTAATTATCTATCCTCACAAAGGACACTGGACTGTGTTAACAGTCCCTGCGACATGCAATCATATTTATGCAGTCGAAGGGGGTTGTGAAAGCTGTGTACCTCTTGTCATCTTCGTGCATCGGGATGTTAACAAAGTCAGAAGTGAGTTCCATTGTGCTAAAGAGGCAGTTGCCAAAAAAGAAAAAGCAGCCAGACAATCAGACCGGTGTGGCAAGGGATGGGTGTCCGTTAAGGTTTGGGCCTTCAACCACCTGAAATCAGTGCAAATCCGCAACCCACCGTCTTTTTCCACACCATGACCAGTGGCGAAGCATACCCTCCTGTGTGGTAAGCAAAAAGGCCGATTACCGGTGAGATCAATGCGCTGCTCGTATCCCTTGACATCACCGCAGTCTAATGAGTGCTTGGAAAAAATGTCTTAGTATTTAGTTGGTAGCTGTGTGTGCCGAGACCTACAGTAATCACTGACCTGACATGAGTCTATATTGATGTAATTTAGGCCCACCTCTGACAAACCTTCAGCCAACTGACCAGCAGTACAGGGACTGTACAAGGTGTCAGGTTTCTGATTTAATGTGTCAGGTTTTTGTTTCCTGAATAAGATTGCTGTATCATAATGTCTGATTTCTTATATTTTGCATCTAATTGTTTCTCTGTAGCTACATGTAGACTTTGAAAAACATGTAGGTCTTTGACTGCCAAGCTATCATTCTTCTCAGCATGATAGATTTGTCAGATGGGTTGACAACTGTCACAGGCACCCATCTATCACCCCAGAGAATTGTGAAAAGACGACCCAACAGGACACTTTGTGGCATGGCTTTTGGAGTTGGTTGGCTGTATAACAACTCTGCTTCCAGGTGACATAGGCGCATTAGTCGGGAGTCTGCCCAAAACTAAGTCTTCATGCCTGGGTAGGAGTGTCACTGCTTGGGTGAACTTGACTGTGCCAATTTTTTCAGGAGCCTCACTCCTTCTCCAGTGCTCGTGATTGGTAAACATCGATAAGAAATGCTCAATATCGGGATCAGGTTGATACACAGGTCTGGATGCAATGTTTTAGTAGTCATCATCACCCTTTAGGACTCAAATTAGACATTTGATGATATTTCAGCCTAAAATGTGATTGTCATGCTGACAAGCTTGGATCTTCTGCTTGGCTTGAGCTACTATTTGGATCCCCTCAGGTGCTTTGGCACAGCAGCCCTCATATAAACGAACTGAGTCATGTACATTAGTGAGGAGTTCATCCACAATACCCCCACCACCCTTCTCCAGGTGTTGGTTTTCTTGTTTAACTGGTGGGTCTTTCCACTATTGGTCTAATTATGGCAGTCCTTCTTCCAGTGACCTGGCCATAAGTACTTTAAACACCTGTTCTACCACCTGCAGTGAGACAATGTAGATTGATCAGATGCCCCACAAACCCTGCAAACTTTTTGAAAGGAGCGAGGCACTCTGACTTGAGCCCAAGGGTTGGCAGATATTTGTGTATGCTGCATACCTGGTCTGTTTAACAGGTGTCAAAATAAGTAGAAACCCCCCTTTAGAGGACCTATTCAACCGCGTATTTCCCCGCTTTAGGGGTTAGAAGCAAGGCTGGACCGTAGGGCCCCACTGGTGTATAATGAAGGCCAGGAATGTAATCGCTTATGTAAACTGTATCTGTGATAGTACTCACAAAAGGTGATGATGTATAAATAATCAAATGTATAAATCAACATGTGAAAAGGATAGGTGACCTTTGACCAACATTCAGGTATGGCAAAGTGGAAGGCTACTCTAGACAACCGTCTGCGTTAGTTAAAACCTTCTCAGCACAAGTGTAATGAAAAAAAAACCTTCTCAGCCACAAGGCAGTAAGGAGGAACTTGTTGTGACAGGATACTGATGAGGAACATGTTTTTGGAGCCATAAACATCACGCGGTAGCGGAGGTTGACGTGACACAGCGTGTGCTGATGTGGGGGAATAACGGGATGTTGGGCAAGAGTCCGAAAGACTCCGGATGCAGCCAGTTTTAGGATAGCAACAAGTATACTGAGCCAATGGGGAGTTGGTGCAAGAGTCACATGTGTAACAACCAATGTATTGATGAGAATAATGCCATGAGTTGTATCTCCATAGCAATGATTTAGCAACGGGGTAACCACCCCGAAACCGAAGGTATATAGCAATGTTGAATTCGCTATTATACGGGATTTCGTTCTTCAACGTTGCATCGAATGGACCACAGGAAAGACCTCTGAACTGCTTGGACTGAAAAGAACATTCCCAGCTCTCCAAACAGAACTCAATTCGACTAAGAAGAGACTTTCCTCCATTTCCGATCTCCCCCTGCGACGAAGGCAAAAGGGGAACAAGACTTTCGCTCTGTCCAGCCGAGGACGCAGGGCGTTGGCCGCTCGGGCTTTGGCTCTCGGCCACCACCACTTCTCCTTTTTGGCCTCCCCTCTTCTGTCTCGCAGCCGAAAGCTGGATGTGATCGCCGGGCCGGGCGACTCATCTGGCTTTCTCCAAATTGCATTTTTGAACACTTTTAGACTTTTTCCCTTTTTGGAAAGCTTGCTTCGATTCCTTCCCTTTTAGGGACACTTTTCGGGTTTTTAACGCGTTTGATTTATTGACACCTCAGTATCCCATTTTAGTACTTTTTCCCATTTTGGGGTTTTTGTAGTTTTTGGTTTACTGTGACTTGATTCAGGATTTTTCCCATTTTTGGGGATAGTCTCTTTTTAGGCTGCATTAGATACAGCCTCCCAATTTAAGCACTTTTTCCCATTTTGGGGTTTTTGTAGTTTTCGGTTAACCGACTTGATTTTGATTTTTCCGATTTATGAGAATCGATGCGAGCTCTCCTCTTTTTGGAAACACTCCCGACATCCCCTGAAGAACCTGGCACAGTAAGACCCCCCTCAACTGTTATTACGAATGATTTATTGCAATGATTTTAACCATGATTCTTTGATTATTGATGATTATTTGGAATGATTTATTGACGTTGTGCAAGGCTTACGCTATTGAACCTGTATTAAAAAGCATCATCTAAAACTAGAATAATTTCATGTCCCTGTTTACCACCTCGTCCTAGAAGTAATGTTTTAGGGCTTTCACGTGTCCACCACCTAGCTCTGAAGGGTCACTCTAACGCAGTCCACTTACAATATGTCCTGCAAGGGCTTTTACATATCCTAGCCCCCGAATTTAACCTAGTCAGTAACAAGAGCCAAGATTCATTAGAGGTGAGCTACCCATAAACGGCGGGATCCGTGATTTAGACCTGGCCTTAGGAGATAGGCTACTCTGCCGGGGGGACCACGGAAGGAAGAAGGACAGACGCCGGACCACCGGGACCATCCCAGGGTAGTAGAACTAGGCTCATCGCCTCGCCATCCAGCTGAGTAGGGCCCACGTCGGTGGAGCAGCCGGTAAGACCGGTTGACCCGAGGGGACATTACCCGTAGGACGGAGTGCTGGATTTTGACTAGCAATAGGTATTGTGCGTCAATCACCGGAATCTAACACAGGCTCACTAAGCCCTTTATACAGTCATTGTCAACACTAACAGTAGTCATTGGTAGGGTTAGGGTTAGAGTTAACCCTAACCCTAACCTTTGCCATGGCACCGACGACACAATGGTGTTTGGTACTCGTACATTATCAGCTAAGGTTATATGACACCAGGAATGGACTTTGTGCTCTACTGTGCTCGGCTTAGGTGGCCTGATAGTAGCAGTTCAAGCTTTCTTATCCTGCATGTGCTCATCTAGCCTCTCCTGGATTTCACATGCCGGTCAGTGTTTGATAAACATGATGCTGACTTTATGACCTGGGTCATCAATGTTGCGACCCTGTCTTTTCAGACATTCATCTGCCACATTAACTGTTTTGTTTAGCCTAATCTAGTATTCCATAGGATCTTCACCTGGCATGGGCAGTGTATTGTAAAGGGCATTCTTGAGTGTGACAGTTCAATGAACTGTTGTTTGAGAATATTAAAATTCATATGGGGTTTTTCAGTGTGGTCAATAGATCCGTGACAGGACTTCTATGTGAATGCTCATGAACTGGAATAGCTGGCTTCTTTAGGTACAGAGCCATGACATTTTCTCACTCATGAACTGTGAATTTGTCTAAGCTATCATCCCTGAATACCTGAGGCTCCTTTGCATCCGACTGCATGATAACTTTGACATTAGGCAACATCATCTGTGTTGGCTGTTTTCGAGAGTGCTCCTGTCAGTCTCACCAAGCTTTACAGCTAACTGTGTAATGTGTGAGCCTAAGTCTGGGTTTTGCTTGACTTGGCTTGGCATGGCACGATCTACATAACGTGTAGAGGTAAACTGTGGGGTGTACAATGCTCTGAAACTAGGCTCTGGTGTTCTGGATTCTAAGGGTTGGGTAAACAACCCCCTCTCCACACCAAACTGGTACTCAACAGTCACGCCAGCATTTTCACCTTCACCCTCAACAAAATATGTGTAACCCTCCGCCATATTACAGTCACTCACTACACAAAAAAACAAAATGAAACAATATTAAAATGTAAAAAAAAAAAATCAATCTGAATGGTTAAATAGAAAAGACAACAACTGGATAATCACATCAATCTGTAGTAATCAATTTAACATCAGTACCTCACCCCCAAGATGCTGTTAAATTGCCAAAAAGATGGGTGCAGCATTTCCTGATGAACGAACTGACGTCGATCTTCCGACCAATCCTTGAAACGGGCGTGCATTGTCTTTATTAGTTTAATTTCTTGTTGGATGCACTTGTACCCTTGTATTGTACGTTCTTTGTTGTGTGAGGAAAATACCCGTACCACGACTGGCGACTGGTTGCTTTTTTAAAGATACCCGGATGGTGGATTTGTCTGTACAAATTAACAAGATAAGATAAGGCTAAGAAAGATGCAGATTCCTCCACACAGTACACAGGTTTCAAGCTCCTCTTCTCAGTCTGACTGGCGCAAACTGACATACATGACTACTATAGCTGTTATTATCAACAAAAACTAATTTTCAATACACGTCAGGTCAATTACAATGAACAAAATGGACATACCTATACAAGTAAACAAGACAAGAAGACTCAGTAACATGCAGTCTCCGCCACACAGCACAGGGGTGTCAAGCTCCTGTTGTCAAATAAACACACAAAGAACCCTGTAATATGAATACGTAAATGGGTTGTACTTGTATAGCGCTTTTCTACCTTCAAGGTACTCAAAGCGCTTTGACATTACTTCCACATTTACCCATTCACACACACATTCACACACTGATGGAGGGAGCTGCCATGCAAGGCGCCAACCAGCACCCATCAGGAGCAAGGGTGAAGTGTCTTGCTCAGGACACAACGGACGTGACGAGGTTGGTACTAGGTGGGAATTGAACCAGGGACCCTCGGGTTGCGCACGGCCACTCTCCCACTGCTCCACGCCGTCCCTTGTCTACTATGTCTACTATAAAGCCCGCAAAAGGTCTGTTTAAAGCAGTGTCTTTCAACCACTGTGAGGTATTGTCTGGTGTGCCGTGGGAGATTATGCAGTTCCACCCATTTGGGTTAAAAATATTTTTTTACAAAGCAATACTTGTAATCTGCAAATAATGTGCCGTTGTTGAGTGTTGGTGCCGTTTAGAGCTCGGCAGAGTAACCATGTTATACCATACCATATCAGTAGGTGAAAACCGGTAGCTAATTGCTTTGTAGATGTCCGTAACACGTCGTGTGAGACGACAATGGTTTGTCATGATCACAATATGCAGGCGACAGCTGGAAGCAGCGTGCAGGTAAAAAGGTATCTAATACTTAAACCAAAAATAGACAAGAGGTGAGTAAATAGACAAAAGGTGAGTGCCCCTAAGAAAAGGCATTAAAGCTTAGGGATGGCTATGTAGAACGAAACAAAAACTGAATGCTGGACGACAGCAAAAACTTACAGCGTGTGGAGCAGAGATGGTGTCCACCAAGTACATCCGTACATGACATGACAAAAAGATAGCAAAACAAAAGAAGGTGCTTCGAATAGCTCTCAAAGGAAGACATAAAACTGCTCCAGGAAAATACCCCAAAAAAAGAGAAAAAGCCACCAAAATAGGAGCGTGTGGCGGACTCCCAGCCGCCGTCCCCGTGTGGGTTGCCGTGACACTGGTCACAAGACGCATCATAGCAGGTTTGACTGGTGTTTATTAGTTCAATAAACCTGTCTTCTTCTGGCCACCTCCTGGTACCCCAGCACCTCCAAAACCCTCAAATCTAGACTCCAAACATCCCAGAATAAGCTAATCCGGCTACTTTTAGACCTCCACCCCAGATCACACCTCAATCCAACCCACTTCTCCAAAGTGGGCTGGCTCAGGGTGGAGGACAGAGTAAAACAACTTGCACTGAGCCTAGTCTATAAAATCCGCTACACCTCCTTGATACCGAAGTACATGTCAAACTACTTCCTTAACGTAAATGACCGCCATAACCACAACACCAGGGGGAGCTCCACAAACCACGTTAAACCCAGATTTCGATCTAACAAAGGTCTTAACTCATTCTCTTTCTATGCCACATCAATGTGGAATGCACTCCCAACAGGTATAAAAGTAAGTGCATCTCTATATTCCTTCAAAACCGCTCTAAAACAACACCTCCAGGCAACTTCAACCCTTTACTAATACCCTCCTCCATTCACATCCCATCTCCCCGGATTATAAACAACTCAAATGTACTTCTAATGTATATACTTGTTCTTATGCTATGTGAACTCACTATGTTCTCTGCTGGCTGTACATATCCTACTAAATAAGACCTACACTGTTTCAATGTCCACATTTCTCTGTCGATGCAATTGTTGATGACCGAAGTTCTGATATCAACCAAAGCTCCTCATCCCACCCCCCGGATTGTAAATAATGTAAACAATTCAATGTACATACTATGATGATTAACTTGTGTGATGACTGTATTATGTTGATAGTATATATTTGTACCATGAATTGATTAACGTGGACCCCAACTTAAACAAGTTGAAAAACGTATTCGGGTGTTACCATTTAGTGGTCAATTGTACGGAATATGTACTGTACTGTGCAATCTACTAATAAAAGTATCAATCAATCAATCAATCAAAGTCACTTTTCAGCGCGCGGGCTCTTCCTGCTTGCCGCCGCTGCACTCCTTTCGGCGTCCGGCGTTTGCGTCCGTTGCGGGGGGTCGTCATCTCACTCTCTCGTCCTTGATCGTTGTGCTCGTTGTCGGTTTGCCGCCGTGTCCTCACCTACTCCTCCCCGATCGTTCCTCCTTCCCCTCTTTTGTGCCGTATCAACAAATGAGCAGATTGAGCACAGGTGTGTTGTGAACGCACCTGACTTGGCTGGCTGGAGCGTCGCTCTGAGTTCGTCCCGCCTCCTCTCTCCGCCGCACGCCCCGCCTCCTGGCCGCCATTGCGGGTGGGACCGGCATTTGTCCGACCCTGCTGTCGGCTCCTCGGCTCCGTCTCTCCACAGAGCGCAAGACAAGAACTAAAACACTACACACGGGAAAACAGCCAAAAACTCCAAATAAGTCATGGCCTGATGCGACAGGTCGTGACAGTACACCTACTTTGAGACAACAGCTATAGTGATGCATGTTTGATTATGGTTGAGTGTCCAACAATTGCGATAAGAACTTTTTATTGTCTGAGTTTTTAAGTCTCACCTTAAAACTAATTTGTATACTCTAGCCTTTAAATAGACTCCCTTTTTAGACCAGTTGATCTTCCGTTTCTTTTCTTTTTCTTCTATGTCCCACTCTCCCGTGTGGAGGGGGTCCGGTCCGATCCGGTGGCCATGTACTGCTCGCCTGTGTATCGGCTGGGGACATCTCTGCGCTGCTGGTCCGCCTACGCTTGGGATGGTTTCCTGCTGGCTCCGCTGTGAACGGGACTCTCGCTGCTGTGTCTTGGATCCTCTTTGGACTGGACTCTCGCGACTGTGTTGTATCCATTGTGGATTGAACTTTCACAGTATCATGTTAGATCCGCTCGACATCCATTGCTTTCCTCCTCTCTAAGGTTCTCATAGTCATCATTGTCACCGATCTCCCACTGGGTGTGAGTTTTCCTTGCACTTATGTGGGCCTGCCGAGGATGTCGTGGTGGTTTGTGCAGCCCTTTGAGACACTAGTGATTTAGGGCTATATAAGTAAACATTGATTGATTGATGATTGAGTTTCATTTTTTAATGATTTCTGCTGGTGGTGTGCCTCTGGATTTTTTCAATGAAAAAGATGTGCCTTGGCTCAAAAAAGGTTGAAAAACACTGGTTTGAAGCGTTTATATTTGATTGACACTGTAACTGTGATCACATCGATGATACTAACATGTGTACATGTGTTAAAGTTTATATTGTCCAAAAACAGAAATCAATCAATCAATCAATCAATGTTTACTTATATAGCCCTAAATCACTAGTGTCTCAAAGGGCTGCACAAACCACTACGACATCCTCGGTAGGCCCACATAAGGGCAAGGAAAACTCACACCCAGTGGGACGTCGGTGACAATGATGACTATGAGAACCTTGGAGAGGAGGAAAGCAATGGATGTGGAGCGGGTCTAACATGATACTGTGAAAGTTCAATCCACAATGGATCCAACACAGTCGCGAGAGTCCAGTCCAAAGCGGATCCAACACAGCAGCGAGAGTCCCGTTCACAGCGGAGCCAGCAGGAAACCATCCCAAGCGGAGGCGGATCAGCAGCGCAGAGATGTCCCCAGCCGATACACAGGCAAGCAGTACATGGCCACCGGATCGGACCAGACCCCCTCCACAAGGGAGAGTGGGACATAGAAGAAAAAAATGTTTAAAAGTGACTGCGAAGGTGGGCGTGGTCTGCAGGAGCGGGGTGTGTAAGGACCGGCCTCGAAGCACAGCTGGCAGGTGATTGGATTACCCAGCTGGCATTAATTATCCAATCTCCTGCCATGCTTATTAGTAGCGGCCGGGCCGAGACACAGTTGTTGGAGTTGGAATTGCTGAGCAGACGCGCACTGGACATTGTGAGACAAAAAGAAGACCAGAGAGACTGAAAAGTCGCAGAGCGGAAACTATAAAGTTGGGTGTGTTTTGCCTAGCGTTAGTGCGCTGCCAAATAAAAAGACAATGCAAACACCAGATATCCGGGTAATCGTGGGGGTTTGTCGGCATCAGGTGAACCAACGGGAGGAAGACCTCCACAGTGATGAGCAAAATAATACAGTATCTTCTCTGTACAAAGACTTTGGTCTGAATACAACATAATGCATTAATATTGAATCAATCAATCATTGTTGATTTATATAGCAATAAATTACAAATGTCTCAAAGGGCTGCACAAGCCACAACAACATCCGCGGTACAGAGCCAACATAAGGGCAAGGAAAAACTCACCCCAGTGGGACGTCTATGACAGTGACTATGAGAAACCTTGGAGAGGACTGCATATGTGGGCAAACCCCCGCTCCCTAGGGGAGACTGAAAGCAATGGATGTCGAGCGGGTCTAACATTATATTATGAAAGTCCAGTCCATAGTGGATCCAACATAACAGTGAGAGTCCAGTCCATAGTGGAGCCAGCAGGAGATCATCCCAAGCGGATATGGATCAGCAACGCAGAGATGTCCCCAACTGATACACAGGCGAGCAGTCCATCCTGGGTCCCGATCCTGGACAGCCAGCACTTCATCCATGGCCACCGAACCTGTGCCCCCCCCCCCCCCCCGCACCTCCTCCTTTAGGGAGAGGGGGGCAGAGGAGAAAAAGAAAAGAAACGGCAGATCAACTGGTCTAAAAAGGGGATCTATTTAAAAGCTAATGTATACAAATAACATTTTAAGATAAATAAATAAATGATAAATGGGTTGTACTTGTATAACGCTTTTCTACCTTCAAGGTACTCAAAGCGCTTTGACACTACTTCCACATTTACCCATTCACACACACATTCACACACTGATGGAGGGAGCTGCCATGCAAGGCGCCAATCAGCAGCCATCAGGAGCAAGGGTGAAGTGTCTTGCTCAGGACACAACGGACGTGACGAGGTTGGTATTAGGTGGGATTTGAACCAGGGACCCTCGGGTTGCGCACGGCCACTATTCCACTGCGCCACGCCGTCCCTGATGATGGGACTTAAATGCTTCTACTGAGGTAATGTAGAGGAAAATTTCTGTCCTAGGGTTACCTCTAAACTGAATGCATTGGGAGGGTCACGACATAAGAGGACAAGTCAATCTGACCAAGTGCTGGTTCTGTTGTGGGGTGATAGTTGAACATTGGACAGTTGCATGGGTTGTTATGCTACAATCAGGCCATCAGGGAGCGTATTAATAAGAAGGGAAGACCAAGCCTGGTGTGCGCTCTTTTTAAATCCTTTCACGAGGGTCCACCATCTTTCGTCTCTGGAGAAATTGTCTGTGTAAACATTGATTCAATCCAACTTTGTACCATCTGATTATGAGTAAATAAAACTGTTCTAACAAACTCTCTATTGTTCCTGCTTAAGATTTGGACTTTTTCACCACATAAAATTGGCGTCATGAACAGGATGAGACCCCGGGTTCAATTCCTGGCTTTTCTACTACGTAAAATTGGCGTCACGAACAGGATGAGGCCCTGGGTTCAATACCCGACTTTTCTACCACATAAAATTGGCGTCATGTACAGGATGATTTTTCCACCACATAAAATTGGCATCATGAACATCTGGGTAAGAGCGCTGCGGTCAACATCCAGGACCTGGGTCTCTCGGGGCACACAGGTTTTCACGGTGCACCAAAGGTAAGCAATTATTCTTAGAAGTGTAAAAACTGTCTGTCTGGAGATGGTCGGGACTGGTGAGACTAAATTCTGAACCTATTTTCTGATCAAAAATGGGTTTAGTCAAGCTCTCCCAAAAACAACCTGGAATGAGGTGTGTATTGTTGGATTGGATTGATATTTATATGTGATCATATTGTCCGTGTGTTTGTTTGAACACTAACATTAATTGTCTATGAATAAAAAAAACTTGTGGTTTTTGTTTTAACGATAAAGGGGAACTGTTAAATAGGATTGTGGTGGTTTAGGAAGTGTCGAACTATTCGAGACAAAAACATTTCTTAACCTAGTTCTTCTTCTTCTGCAAGTACACCAGGCTAGTTTTGGATACAGCTAAAGTAAGGGCATGTTTAACAAGCTGGGGGTACATTTGACTATAAAAAAGTATTGAAAAGTTTATTTATGTGCGACACATCTGTCTTGGGGGAGCTGTAGCGGAAAAAGCCCATTTCCAGTGACCTTTTCAGTGACTCCGATAGAAGGGAGATTGACTGAGATTATATTTTGTCCCGGCATACTGATAAAGTGGGCTGCGGTTAGACGGATGGAGATCGGGCTGAATACAGTTGATCTCTGGTGAAAACTGTTTGGAACTGATGAAACACGAAGGCTGTAGAGGCGTCGGGTGATGACCAGTGATTCTAAGGAGCTTTGGGCTGTGTGCCGTGTTGGTCAGGGTGGTAACGTAGAGTTTGCTCCGCTAGGCAAGATCATCACCGTATTATGAGCCAAATGACTGCGTTCAGAAGAGACGGTCGTTCCACAGAAAGCACGCGTGCATAATGGTTATTAAGAGTTCAAAATGGGGTGGGTTTCTATTTTCTTTTAATGTGTGTGTATTGGAGAATGTTGAAAAGTGTGTTAGATGTGGAGTGATTCAGTTTTATTGTTGGTACATATATATATATATATATATACATATATATATATATATATATATATATATATATATATATATATATATATATATATATGTGTAACTTAATAAGAATTGTCTATGCACCTGCAAGTCTGATTTTTCATTTTCCCTCTCTTGAAAAAGTTGATCATTACTCCCACTCACCAGCCACCCCGTATTTTCCCCGCTAATCTGTAAAGTTTTGTCCAAATTACGGGTGTGTATGAGAATTCCTTTTCGGAAATCATATGAGTTAATGACTTATCTATCCTTCCATTTTCTTCCGCTTATCGGAGGTCGGGTCGCAGGGCCAGCAGCCTAAGCAGGGCACTGTCCCTTTTCCAGGGACAGAGGGGGGAGGAGGTGAGTTTGAGCGCGTCGAGTTTTAGAATTAATTGATATGATCAATGGTACAAGGTAAATACCTAATACCCCGACATATTTTCCCCAAAAAAGATTACGTCAAACAACAGCAACATTTAAAAGTAAATACTCACTTAGCCTTTGCCGAAAAGGCTCTCGGACTGGAAAATAGCTTATCATCCTTGGTCCCAAGGTAAAGTTGAAAGGATGAACCAGAACATCAAAACAAATTGGCTAAAAAACTGGGCACAGACCAAATGTAATTTGATTGACATGTTGCCATTAGCATTAATGATCATTCGAATGTCCCTGAATACAACTGTTTTTGCGCTTTCGAATTTTTCACCCTATGAACTGCATACAGAGCAGCCCGTCCCCGGACCAGCAGCTCCCTTGGAAGGAGGAATCAGCGTGAGACCAAAATGGTATTTTACAAAATGCAGAATTTGTGTGCCATTTCCTCTGTGCAGATTTAAGGATGACAGCCCGCCACTCCAGATTCCCTTCCACCCGCCGAGAGGGTCAGGGTCAAAGTCGCATCCAAGACCTGTTCCTTCCTGACTGGGAGGAACCTTAGAGGAGAGAAAACACCTCGCCAGCGATGACGAGAACGACTAAGGACCACCAGCAGCTGTGGAAGGAGGTGTCGGGAGTGCCGAGCGGCGAGGAGGCCTTGAAGCAAGCTGAGGGCCTGGACTTCAGCACCAACAGCGCCAACTCTACCTCAGCCTTCCCCAGAGCGGCCAGCGCGCACATGCCACTGCACAGTCTGCCCAATGGACTGAGCCCCACCCCAAAGAGAGACGGAGCCAGACTTTTTGAGTGGATCTCCTTCTTCACCAAGGCAGCTAAACGCCCAACAAGGTGTCGGCAGGCCACCAGCCTGAGGCACCAACGAGGGATCTACACGAGCACCAATCGAGCATGGACTCATACGAAATTCAGTTTTTGTTCAAAATCAATCATATAACAACAATATTGGTAACTACATTCATTGCAAATGCCGGAGAAAGAATTCTGCAACAGCTTACAGTCATAAGTCTAAATTCATTTTAAAACAGATTGTTTGTTTTCTATACAGACACATTAAAAGCGTTACTAAAACGGCCTTCTTTCATCTCCGTAATATCGCTAAAATTCGCTCCATTCTGTCCACTAAAGACGCTGAGATCATTATCCATGCGTTTGTTACGTCTCGCCTCGACTACTGTAACGTATTATTTTGGGGTCTCCCCATGTCTAGCATTAAAAGATTACAGTTGGTACAAAATGCGGCTGCTAGACTTTTGACAAGAACAAGAAAGTTTGATCACATTACGCCTGTACTGGCTCACCTGCACTGGCTTCCTGTGCACTTAAGATGTGACTTTAAGGTTTTACTACTTACGTATAAAATACTACACGGTCTAGCTCCATCCTATCTTGCCGATTGTATTGTACCATATGTCCCGGCAAGAAATCTGCGTTCAAAGGACTCCGGCTTATTAGTGATTCCCAAAGCCCAAAAAAAGTCTGCGGGCTATAGAGCGTTTTCCATTCGGGCTCCAGTACTCTGGAATGCCCTCCCGGTAACAGTTTGAGATGCCACCTCAGTAGAAGCATTTAAGTCTCACCTTAAAACTCATTTGTATACTCTAGCCTTTAAATAGACTCCCTTTTTAGACCAGTTGATCTGCCGTTTCTTTTCTTTTTCTTCTATGTCCCACTCTCCCTTGTGGAGGGGGTCCGGTCCGATCCGGTGGCCATGTACTGCTTGCCTGTGTATTGGCTGGGGACATCTCTGCGCTGCTGATCCGCCTCCGCTTGGGATGGTTTCCTGCTGGCTCCGCTGTGAACGGGACTCTCGCTGCTGTGTTGGATCCGCTTTGGACTGGACTCTCGCGACTGTGTTGGATCCATTGTGGATTGAACTTTCACAGTATCATGTTAGACCCGCTCGACATCCATTGCTTTCCTCCTCTCCAAGGTTCTCATAGTCATCATTGTCACCGATAACCCACTGGGTGTGAGTTTTCCTTGCCCTTATGTGGGCCTACCGAGGATGTCGTGGTGGTTTGTGCAGCCCTTTGAGACACTAGTGATTTAGGGCTATATAAGTAAACGATTGATTGATTGATTGATATACATATCAATCAATTCTGTCCTAAGGTTACCTCTAAACTGAATGCTTTGGTAGGGACACGATATAAGAGGTCAAGTCACCCTGACCAAGTGCGCATTGGGAGGGACACGACATAAGAGGTCAAGTCACCCTGACCAAGTGCTGGTTCTGTTGTGGGGTGATAGTTGAACATTGGACAGTTGCATGGGTTGTTATGCTACAATTAGGCCATCAGCGAGCGTATTAATAAGAAGGGAAGACCAAGCCTGGTGTGCACTCTTTTTAATTCCTTTCACGAGGGTCCACCATCTTTCGTCTCTGGAGACCTTGTCTGTGTAAACATATCGATTCAATCCAACTTTGTACCATCTGGTTATGAGTAAATATAACTGTTGTAACAAACTCTCTATTGTTCCTGTTTAAGATTCGGACTTTTCCACCACAGTTGCATCTGTAACTGTTACCGGGAAGGCATTTCATAGTACTGGAGTCCGAATAGAAAACTCTCTATGGCCTGCAGACTTTTTTTGGGCTCTGGGAATCACTAATAAGCCGGAGTTCTTTCAACGCAGATTTCTTGCCGGGACATATGGTACAATACAATCGGCAAGATAGGCTGGAGCTAGACCGTGTAGTATTTTATACGTAAGTAGTAAAACCTTAAAGTCACATCTTAAGTGCACAGGAAGCCAGTGTCAGGTTTGTCGCTGACAGTTTAGTTATGTTTTGATTTCCCGTCAGCGCTCTTATTCTGTTCAGTTTCCTGCTTGTCTCCCTGAGCGCTGTTTTCCCTCAGCTGCAGCTAATTTGGCACTTGATCACACCTATTAAGACCTGCCTTGCCCTCCAGTCAGTGCTGGAGTATTATTGTCACTGTATGCTGTATGCTGTTGGCTGCTTGCTGTCTCCAGTTCTCCCTGGTTCCTCGTCTCTTGTGAGCTGTTCCCTGGTTCCTGATTCTTCTTCCTGTTTGCTGTCTCCTGTTTTCCTGGTTCCTGGTTTGTGGTTTACCTGCATTTTTGGACATTAAACCATGTTTTCCTGTATCAAGCCTGCCATCTCTGCATCTTGGAGTTCGTCACCACCTTTACGTGACACATCCTAGCGATATAGGAAACATTGATCATCAGGATTTGGTGACATTTTGAACATAGAAATAAAAATATAATTTCAACCTGGCTACACAACCCAGCAATTGTGTCGAAGGCAATTACTGAAACGTATCTATCTCTGTGTTCAGGCAGATGTCACCTTGATCTGAGCTGTCTCAGAGCAGAGTATCATCAATGTTTATTTATATAGCCCCAAATCACATATGTCTCAAAGGACTGCACAAATCATTACGACTACAACATCCTCGGAAGAACCCACAAAAGGGCAAGGAAAACTCACACCCAGTGGGCAGAGGGAATTCACATCCAGTGGGACGCCAGTGACAATGCTGACTATGAGAAACCTTGGAGAGGACCTCAGATGTGGGCAACCCCCCCTCTCTAGGGGACCGAAAGCAATGGATGTCGAGCGGGTCTAACATGATACTGTGAAAGTTCAATCCATAGTGGCTCCAACACAGCCGCGAGAGTTCAGTTCAAGCGGATCCAAGACAGCAGCGAGAGTCCCGTCCACAGGAAACCATCTCAAGCGGATCAGCAGCGTAGAGACGTCCCCAACCGATATAGGCGAGCGGTCCATCCTGGGTCCCGACGAGCGGTCCATCCTGGGTCTCGACTCTGGACAGCCAGTACTTCATCCATGGTCATCGGACCGGACCCCCTCCACAAGGGAGGGGGGGGACATAGGAGAAAGAAAAGAAGCGGCAGATCAACTGGTCTAAAAAGGTGGTCTATTTAAAGGCTAGAGTATACAGATGAGTTTTAAGGTGAGACATAAATGCTTCTACTGAGGTAGCATCTCGAACTGTTACCGGGAGGGCATTCCAGAGTACTGGAGCCCGAACGGAAAACGCTCTATAGCCCGCAAACTTTTTTTGGGCTCTAGGAATCACTAATAAGCCGGAGTCTTTTGAACGCAGATTTCTTGCCGGGAAATACGGTACAATACAATCGGCAAGATAGGCTGGAGCTAGACCGTGTAGTATTTTATACGTAAGTAGTAAAACCTTAAAGTCACATCTTAAGTGCACAGGAAGCCAGTGCAGGTGAGCCAGTACAGGCGTAATGTGATCAAACTTTCTTGTTCTTGTCAACAGTCTAGCAGCCGCATTTTGTACCAACTGTAATCTTTTAATGCTAGACATGGGGAGACCCGAAAATAATACGTTACAGTAATCGAGACGAGACGTAGCAAACGCATGGATAATGATCTCGGCGTCTTTAGTGGACAAAATGGAGCGAATTTTAGCGATATTACGGAGATGAAAGAGGGCCGTTTTAGTAACGCTTTTACAACATGCAAACACCCAAAGAGATGCTTCCATAGAGAATCAAACCATCTCCTTACTGTGATGCAAACCACCAGGCTACGACACAGCCCTCAACTAGTTATGATACCATAAAAAATATGCATGTGCTGCACAAGCGCTTGTTAAACGTCCGACTTATAAGTAAAGTAATATGAAACCATGCGCCTTCCTAGGTCAAAGAGTTTTAAGATGATTTTTCACAGGCATTATAAGCTTAAACAGCAAGCCTCTAGCGTACTTTGACAAATGTATTTCCCTACGCTTATTGCCCTAAAACGTGATTTGCGAGAAGAGAATAACTGTCCAGACTCTGTACTCTGAAAATGAACTTGTGGAATTAGCGGTGACCATGTGCCATATTTGGTTCAATAACACACAAAAGGATTTGAGAAGTTGAGGATTAATTTAGGAATTCCTGTCATCACTGGGCGGTAAAATCCTTTTTGTAGCCCCACTTACCCTTTGAATGACCCTTCAGCACACACACTCATAGCCCTACTAATAGGCTTGATATTAAGAAAACCTTTCATGCATAAGTGCCACAAATTAACCTTATATTTGCTATATTTAAATGGGTAAGTCTTCACACCTTTTGTATCTGGGATTTGTTTGCCTAGTTGTGCTTTTTTCATGAATATACTGTCTTGTTAAGCATCAGGAATAGGTGTTGTTGGTTATACCACATTACTGAGAGGCATCATGTACAGTGTGTGCATACAGCCTTAATAATGTGAGGTAAACAAACATTACATACCAAGTAAAAACCCACGCAAACAGGTCAATTTACGAGATTTCTGTGAATCAATCCATTCCCAAAACCTTCTTGCTTAGCTTTAATGCCCGGGCAACAAAGAGATTATGTGCACAGAAGTGAGCATAGGGTTCGCGAAGCCAATGTATTTGTTTATTAATTAGTTAGATGTCCTTAGTTCAGTGGTTCTCAACCTTTTTTCAGTGATGTACCCCCTGTGAACATTTTTTTAATTCAAGTACCCCCTAATCAGATCAAAGCATTTTTGGTTTGAAAAAATAGATAAAGAAGTAAAATATAGCACTATGTCATCAGTTTCTGATTTATTAAATTGTATAACTGTCACGCCCATGGGATCAGGTTTTTTTTTTGTCATGTTTGGTTTTATTTTTTGGACACTCGGTTCCTGTTCCTGCACTTCCTTGTTTTTTTTGTTACCATGCCAACTCATTGATTTGTTCCTTGCCCTCATGTCACGCCCCCGTCCTCAGTTCTCACACCTGTTTGTAATTACCATGTTCATTATTTAAACCTGTAGTTGCCAGGTGGTCAGCCTGGCGACTTTATATATCCCTCAACCGGATTCATGCCAAGCCATGCTGTTTTCTCATTCCTTTGTCTCATTCACAGTAAGTTTTTGTTATTTATGTCACAGTTGTTTAGTTTTGTTTTAGTCTATAGTCATGCCATTGTTAGTTTTGTTGTCAGTAGCCAAGTGTTTGTACCTCCTTGTGAACACCCTTAGTTTGCCATGTTTGTAGTTTATTAGTGTAAAAAAAAAGTGTATTCACATTCACGTCTCGCTCGTGCCAATTTTCCTTTGCGTCAGGGATACAATCCAAGTCATAGTCCAAGTCCTGACAATAGCAGTTGAGTTTATCCCAAAATGGATGATACAGGAGAGGATTGTGAGAATGTCATGTGGTCAGATGAAAACAAAATAGAACTTTTTGGTATAAACTCAACTCGTCGTGTTTGGAGGAAGAAGAATACTGAGTTGCATCCCAAGAACACCATACCTACTGTGAAGCATGGGGGTGGAAACATCATGCTTTGGGGCTGTTTTTCTGCTAAGAGGACAGGACGATTGATCCGTGTTAAGGAAAGAATGAATGGGGCCATGTATCGTGAGATTTTGAGCCAAAACCTCCTTCCATCAGTGAGAGCTTTGAATGGTTGACCAAATACTTATTTTCCACCATAATTTACAAAAAAATTGTTTAAAATTCCTAGAATGTGAATTCCTGGATTTTTTTTCACATTCTGTCTGTCACAGTTGAAGTGTACCTATGATGAAAATTACAGACCTCTGTCATCATTTTAAGTGGGAGAACTTGCACAATCGGTGGCTGACTAAAATACTTTTTTGCCCCACTGTACTTCTGAGCCTTTGTTCATTTACGTATTACTAAAAAACAAGTTGTCTAGTATCCATCCATCCATTTCTTACCGCTTATCCCCTTCAGGGTCGCGGAGGGCGCTGGGGCCTATCTCAGCTACAATCGGGCGGAAGACGGTGTACACCCTGGACACGTTTTCACCTCATCGCCCAACACAGATAGACAGACAACATTCACACTCACATTCACACACTAGGGCCAATGTAGTGTTGCCAATCAACCTATCCCCAGGTGCATGTTTTTGGAGGTGGGAGGAAGCCGGAGTACCCGGAGGGAACCCACGCGGTCACAGGAAGGACATGCAAACTCCACACAGAAAGATCCCGAGCGTAGGATCGAACCCAGGACCTTTGTATTGTGAGGCAGACGCACTAACCCCTGTTTCACTGTGCTGCCGTTGTCTAGTATGTTCACTCAACTGCAATATAACATATGTTCAATGTACCCTAAGATTCTTTTGTTAAAATGAAGCCAATAATGCAATTTTTTGTGGTTCCCTTTATTAAAAAAAGTATCGAAATAATTTTAGTACTGGTACCAAAATATTGGTATCGTTACAACACTAACCTATACTTAGTCATATTTCCTGCTTGACCATGTCGATTCATTTGATCGGTCCTGCCACCTCATTGCACGATTGTGTGTTGTTCAAATACGAAAAAAGGCATTGCTACTCCTCACCGCGCCCCTCCATTATTTCAGAAGTACTGCATAAGTTTGTCCCACACTGTTTCGAATAATTTATCACTTATGGTGCAAAGGAACACTGAGAGGATATTTTTTTCCTAAGACCTGTTTGTATTTGGGACTGAGTCTGGGGTAGGTAGGTAGATAGGTCTTTATTGTCATTGCAACAAGTACAACAAAACTTTGTTTTCAGCACAAACCTGTTGAAGATTAGACAAACAAATGGGAAAAAGGTAAACGCTGGGGAAGGATGAGAAAAAAAATACAATCCAGACTGGGCTCCTAAGGGGACCCAGTTCGGAGTGAGAAAAAAACCTACGCAGCAAAGCACATATACATATTACAA
The DNA here is from genome assembly GCF_033978795.1 of Nerophis ophidion. NCBI lineage: Eukaryota > Metazoa > Chordata > Actinopteri > Syngnathiformes > Syngnathidae > Nerophis > Nerophis ophidion. The sequence goes on from NC_084622.1 coordinate 34,689,375, forward strand.
CATACATCTCGAGATATCTAGCAACAGAGGGAAGGTAGTTCAAGGTCATAGTGGTAGCCGCAGCTCTCAGGCGCTGACCATCCATTTATCACCCCTACGAGATTTGCGTCAAGGGCGTTGGATTGGGGGACGGGGGGGTGTATGTGTGGCGTATATATGTGTGTGTGTGTGTGTGTGTGTGTGTGTGTGTATAAGCCCGTAGTGTGTCTCTGTTCCGCGGCCTTGATGTATTTGCTGTCGCTAGTCCAAAGTTCACAACAACAGGTGTGTGTCCATGAGAAACAAAAAAGGGAGTTTGTTGTGTCTTCCTGCAGTGATCTTCGGGAGAGTCTCGAAGCCAGGGAAAAAATCCAACTTAAAATGATTTGTATGCGAGTGAAAATAAAATTTGCTTTTCACTCTAAAATTGGGTAGACAGTCCGATGTAATCCACAGTTCTTCCCGCATTCTCCAATCATTTGTGGCATCTTTGGGGTACTTTGAAGACTGCCAGCAACTTCCAGTTTGTCGAAAAACCAGAGCAACGCTTACTCCAATCAGCAGATGTCCTGTTGTCATAATTCCGAATAGGTGGATATCTCCACGTCGTCGACAGAAAAGGGTCGCCAGGCATGCGGCCCTCCTTCTTCTCCCAAGAGTCCATCGTGTGTCCAGCAACAACCGCTTCGTCACGACAATGAAACAGTGAAAGTGCTTTGGATGTAACCCATACTTGTGAGTGTTAGCATGCTAACGTCTTATGCCAACTTTTTTTTTAACACATTTTTTATATTTAAACCTAAAAATTACTGTTTGTGGTACAAGTTTGCTAACAGCGAACATGCGTTGGACTTAACCCATACTTGTGAGTGTTAGCATGCTAAGATCTTGTGCTAGCTTTTTTTTGCAAATTTTTCATTTGTTTAAACCTGAAAATCACAGTTTGTGGTACAAGTTTGCTAACAGCGAACATGTGTTGGATGTAACCCATACCTGTGAGTGTTAGCATGCTAACCTCTCATGCTAACTTTTTTCTTTGCTAATTTTGTATTTTTAAACCTGAAAATCAAGGTTTGTGGTACAAGTTTTCTAATAGTGAAAGTGCGTTGAATGTAACCCATACTTGTGAGTGTTAGCATGCTAAAGTCTTATGCTAACTTTTTTTAACACATTTTTTATGTTTAAACCTGAAAATCACAGTTTGTGGTACAAGTTTGCTAACAGCGAACATGCGTTGGACTTAACCCATACTTGTGAGTGTTAGCATGCTAACATCTTATGTTAGCTTTTTTTTGCAAATTTTTTATTTGTTTCAACCTGAAAATTACAGTTTGTGGTACAAGTTTGCTAACAGCGAATATGTGTTGGACTTAACCTGTACTTGTGAGAGTGTTAGCATGCTGACATCTCATGCTAACTTTTTTTAGCAATTTTTTTATATGTTTAAACCTGAAAATCAAGGTTTGCGGTACAAGTTTGCTAACAGTGAAAGTGCGTTGGATGTAACCCATACTTGTGAGTGTTAGCATGCTAACATCTTATGCTAACTTTTTTTTTTTTAAACATTTAAACACATGAATTGATAAACGTGGACCCCGACTTAAACAAGTTGAAAAACTTATTCGGGTGTTACCATTTAGTGGTCAATTGTACGGAATATGTACTGTACTGTGCAATCTACTAATAAAAGTATCAATCAATCAATCAAACGGGTTCCCCCAAACCCAAGATCTTGTCAATTTTGTTGAGGCCAGTTAAATAGTTCCAATGTTTAGATTTGGAATCAGTGCAAAAAGAGGCAACAAGAAAGTTAAGACAAGACAAAACAAAGAAGCAAGCAGGAGAGATAAGGGAGAGTGCCAGAGGTAAAATTTTCAGCCAGTACTGGATGTTAGAGAATTCTGCATAGCAAAACAGTCAATACTGTAGCCAGTCTGTTGGTCAGTCTGTATTTGATATCATCAGCAACCTATAGACGTCATGTGAGCCAACTTGGGTAGTAGGTATGTAGTTAAGGATATTCTTGAAGTGTGAGGGTAAATTACATTTTTGAACTCAGCCAACTTGATGAGACCGTGGTTAATCAATATAATGCTTCAATCAGTATCCGATCAGCCTTAATCTTTCAACCTAAGCCTTACACATCAAAATCTTCTGAAAAGCTAATTCAGCTATTTCAGCTGCACCGGAAAAAGCAAAGGAGTTAAAGGAAAATCCCACGGTGTTTAGCATTTAGAGCACACCAGCCTACTCAGACAAGTACAGTAGCGAGTGTGTGTCTGTGGGAAAGGGAGCAAAAAGAAGAATGAATACACTTAGCTTGCTAACATGGCGAGCATGGTTTAGATTCCCACACTTTAAAGGCCTACTGAAACCCACTACTGCCGACCACGCAGTCTGATAGTTTGTATATCAATGATGAAATATTATCATTGCAACACATGCCAATTCGGCCGGTTTAGTTTACTAAATTACAATTTTAAATTTACCGCGGAGTTCCCTGTTGAAAACGTCGTAATTGGTTGGAGGGGATATATTAGCACAGCAACGATTGCAGCTAAAAGTTGTCTCTGTTCATCGCGCAATTACACAGTATTTTGGACATCTGTGTTGGTGAATCTTTTGCAATTTGTTCAATTAATAATGGAGAAGTCAAAGTAGAAAGATGGAGGCGGGAAACTTTAGCCTTTGTTTAAAATTCCCGAAGGTGAAGTTTTACTATAGATTGGAGCGGTCTGGCGAAAATGGATCCCGACCACTTGTCAACCGGTAGGTTTCGGTGAGAAAATTGTGGTAAAAAGTCGCCTCTTACCGGAGATCAGCTGAGCTTGCGCCGTCCATGCAGCTGCCGTAGCTTCCCTCAGAGACTGGCGTCAACACAACCGTGGACACACCCCTCCGACTATCAGGTACTATTAAACTCCCTAAAACACTAGCAACACAATAGAAAGATAAGGGATTTCCCAGAATTATCCTAGTAAATGTGTTTAAAAACATCTGAATCGCTCCCAATGCAATTGCCTTTTTTTTTTTTTTTACTTTTAAAAAGAAATAATAATAAAATTCTCTAGTCCTTCAATATCAATATCCTCCTCCACGGATCTTTCATCCTCGCTCAAATTAATGGGGAAATTGTCGCTTTCTCGGCCCCCCCGCGACCCCGAAAGGGAATAAGCGATAGAAAATGGATGGATGGATGGATGCAAAGACAAGATATTTAATGTTCGAGCTGAGAAACTTTTTTTTATGTTTGCAAACAATCATTGCCTTAAAAAATGTAATGGCAGCAACACATTGCAAAAAAGTTGGCACATGGGGCATTTTTACCACTGTGTTACATGGCCTTTCCTTTTAACAACACTCATTAAACGTTTGGGAACTGAGGAGACCAATTTTTGAAGCTTTTCAGGTGGAATTATTTCCCATTCTTGCTTGATAAACAGCTTATGTTTAAGCGTAACAGTCCAGGCTCTTCATTTTGGTATTTTAGGCTTCATATTGTGCCACACATTTTCAAATGGGATACAGGTGTGGTCTACAGGCAGGCCAGTTTAGCACCCGCACCCATTTACAATGAAGCCACACGGAAGTAACACGAGGCTTGGCATTGTCTAGCTGAAATAAGCAGGGGCTTCCATGATAATGTTGCTTGGATTGAACTTAAAGTACCAATGATTGTCACACACACACACTAAGTGTGGTGAAATTTGTCATCTGCATTGGGGCGGCATAGCTTGGTTGGTAGAGTGGCCGTGCCAGCAACTTGAGAGTTGCAGGTTCGATTCCCGCTTGTGCCATCCTAGTCACTGCCGTTGTGTTCTTGGGCAAGACACTTTACCTACCTGCTCCCAGTGCCACCCACACTGGTTTAAATATAACTTAGATATTGGGTGTCACTATGTAAAGCACTGTGAGTCACTTGAGAAAAGCGCTATGTAAATATAATTCACTTCACTTCATTTGACCCATGAGGGGGGCAGCAGCGGTTGCCGCACCCGGGAATCCTTTTTGGTGATTTAACACCCAATGCCAACCCTTGATGACAACAAATGTTGCTCCAAAACCTGTATGTACCTTTCAACATTTATTGACCGACGTGTAATAGACCCACGCCTTGGGCATTAATACACCCCCATACCATCACAGATACTGGCATTTGAAATTTGCGCAACCTGGATGGTTCTTTTCCTCTTTGTTCGGGAGGACACGACGTCCACAGTTTCCAAAAACATTTTGAAATGTGGACTCGTCAGACCACAGAACACTTTTCCACTTTGCATAAGTCCATCATAGATGAGCTCAGGGCCAGCGAAGCCGACGGCATTTCTGGGTGTTGCTCATAAATGGCTTTGGCTTTGCATAGTAGAATTTGAATTTGTACTAACAGATGTAGCGACAACTGTAGTTTCTGACAGTAGTTTTCTGAAGCGTTCCTGAGCCCATGTGGTGATATCCTTTACACACTGATGTCGTGTTTTTTTATGCAGTCCTGCATGAGGGATCGAAGGTCATGGACATTCAATGTTAAGTGCAGTGATTTCTCCAGACTCTCTGAACTTTTTGATGCCCGTAGATGGCGAAATCCCTAAATTCCTTGCAATAGCTGGTTGAGAAATGTTGTTTTTAAACTGTGACAATTTGCCCACGCATTTGTTCACAAAGTGGTGACCCTCGCCCCATCCTAGTTTGTGAATGACTGAGCATTTCATGGAAGCTGCTTTTATACTCAATCATGGCACCCACCTGTTCCCAATTAGCCTGTTGGCCCGTGGGATGTTCCAAATAAGTGTGTGATGAGCATTCCTCAACTTTCTCTGTCTTTTTTTGCCACTTGTGCCAGCTTTTTTGAAACATGTTGCGGGCATCAAATTCCAAATGAGCTAATGTCTGCAGAAAATACCAATGTTTTCCAGTTCGAACATTGAGTATTTTGTCTTTGCAGTCTAATCAATTGAATATACCGTATTTCCTTTAATTGCCGCCGGGCATATAGTATGCGTCTGCCTTGAATTACTGCCGGGTCAAACTCGCTTCGCAAAATAATTAGCGCATGCTTAGTATTCCCGCCGAGTCAAACTCGTGATGTCAAGAGTGACACTTCCCCTGTCATCATTTTCAATATCGGTAATTTGAAATCGCATAAAGGAAAGAAGATTAAGAGCTATTCAGTAGGATTTAAGGTCCAAGCTATTGACTACCAGTATGCTAAAAAGAACAGTAAGCAGCTATGTTTTATTAATATACCTGTGGAGCCGACGGTCCGACAGACAGGCAGGGCACCAAGATGGCGACGAGGAGACGGCGAGCGAGCGGAGAGGAAGAGCAGAAGAGCGACCCGGACTGAGGTTTTCTTGAAAAATAAACCCAGTCAAACTGCTCAAGCCATGTCCTTCCTTGGTGGTCCTGGGAACCCGCAAGACAACGTCTGGAGACCGTCACAATACCGTAGCTGCGTCTGTCAAATATGAGTCATTAAAATAAAATTGCTCAAATTATGTTTAGGGCAACCCAAAACTCTCTACCATCCAATATACAGAACCTATTCCATGACAGAGATGATCACCAGAGTTACAGTTTAAGAGGAAACAACAAATTATATTTGCCTAAATTTAGAACCACTTTAAAATCAATGTGCATTTCAGTGCGTTGAGTTAATCTGTGGAACAATTTAGGGGACGAGTTAAAAACGTGTTCTAGCATGATTCAATTTAAAACGCTGTTTAAAAAAGAAGTACTGAAGAAGTACGAGGAGGAAAGAGAGTGATGCCCTCAGCACAGAGCGATGGGAGAGAGGTGTATGGTCGGAGTGTGTGTGTGTGTGTGTGTGTGTGTGTGTGTGTGTGTTTTGTCTCGTCTTGTCTTGTCTCATGGTATTGTTAGTGTACAGGAGTTTTTCTTGTTTTGTTTATACAGTATTGTTATTGTATTATATTGTTTATGTCAAATGTGGAATGAGTGAGAGGGGTTGGGATATTATGAGCATCTGCTTCATCCAACCCCTTTTCAAGCCCTGCATAAATATCTTTGCCAACATGTAAAAACAAAACAAAACTGTGTTTAGTTGTACTGTGCAGGTTTGAAATAAATATTTCAATTCAATTCAAAATGACTCCCGCCTCCTGGTGGTAGAGGGCGCTAGTGATCCTTCTTGCGACTACTCGGCTGCAGAAGAAGTGAAATGAGTGACGTGATATGTGCTGGAGGAGGTAATAAAGGAAGATCTCCATCGAGACAGAGAGACTTTTAAAACTGAAGAAAGATAAGGAAGACTTCTATAAACAAGTTATCGATGCTTTTGATCAGAAGGAGCTGCGCGAGGACTTTATATATAAGTAAAGGTAAGACCATAATAACGTTTTTCTTTTTTTTATTAAATGTGCTTTTCATGATGGTATCCTTACATCACACTCAAATGTTTACTGCATGCCTTTGGTAAGTGCCGGAGTGAGAACGGTTTTTAAAATAATTAGCGCATGCTTACTTTTACCGCTTTCCTTTGGTAAGCGCAGGAGTGAGAAGAGATTTTAAATTAATTAGCGCCCCGGCGGCAATTCAAGGAAATACAGTAGGTTGAAAAGGATTTGCAAATCATTGGATTGTTTTTATTCACGATTTACAAGACGTGCGAACTTCACTGGTTTTAGGTTTCCATCCATTTCCTACCGCTTATTCCCTTTTGGGATCGCGGGGGGTGCTGGCGCCTATCTCAGCTACAATCAGGCGGAAGGCGGGGTACACCCTGGACAAGTTGCCACCTCATCGCAGGGCCAACACAGATAGACGGACAACGTTCACACTCACATTCACACACTAGGGCCAATTTAGTGTTGCCAATCAACTTATCCCCAGGCGCATGTCTTTGAAAGAGGGAGGAAGCCGGAGTACCCGGAGGGAACCCACGCATTCACGGGGAGAACATGCAAACTCCACACAGAAAGATCCCGAGCCTGGATTTGAACCCAGGACTGCAGGACCTTCGTATTGTGAGGCAGCCGCACTAACCCCTCTGCCACCGTGAAGCCGGTTTTGGGTTTTGTATATGCAAATGTTTTAGCAAATGTTGCATGTTTGGTACATAGTCAGTGAGTGACTGAGAGGTGCATTGGGGCCGTATGGTTACATAATCATGCAGGACTGCTGAAGGAGTGTTGACAGTTGCAGAAATTAAGCTTTTATTACAGCCCATCAAGACACGATCATTTTTAATTGAACATCTTTCCCCAGTCTTCTCTACTCTCATGTATTTTTCAGTTCGGTACGCCTGAGAAAGTCCAGACTGTGTGTGACAATTGGCGTGCTCACCGCAGCAAAAAGGAGGCCCACTTGGTCTTATCTTATCAGTGTAAAAAAAAAAAATTGTCAGGTTTTGTTTCAAAATGATGCTCAAAATACTCCCAGCCCCTCCATTTTGCGCATTCTCTCGTCTGTCATGCTGCTGCTCTTACCGTAATGCAAAGACAGACGGCTCTTGGGGAGTTCTGAAGCGCACTGCCGCAGCCTCTTTGGAAATGCAAAGAATCAAAATTAGAAAGCTGATGAAAGTAGACAAACATGTGACATTCATGGCTGTGTGTGGACTCGAGCAGCACAAACAGATTGTAGCTTTGCCGTCTAATCAAAGGCACCTGGGGGTGCAGAGGAGTTATCTCGCACTGGAATTATTGAAAGAGAAAGCACCCTCTGGGGGGGGGGGATGACAGTGATGATGAAAGCATAGCAATAAGCTGCAGCTCTCCCTGCCTGTCAACTGCTGTCATAGCATCTGAATTCTGCCAGATAATTGCTTTTTCTCTGCCATTTTTTTTATTATCTGTTTCTCGTTCATATCCGTCTCCCAGTCATCAACTGCCTGCTATTGTCTCGTCCTCTGAATGATGGGGTATTTCACAGTATAGTAGTCTGTGTTTTAAGCAAAGCAAATAACGTTTCTTTCCCTGTGGAATTGTGCCAAATTTGGATGTGTATTAACGATACCGACGTCTCTCATTGGACCGAAAATGCAAAAAAAAATAATCAACCAATCACTCAAAATGTATTTATATAGCCATAAATCACAAGTGTCTCAAAGGGCTGCCCAAGCCACAATGACATCCTCTGCTCAGATCCCACATCAGGGCAAGAAAAAACTCAACCCAATGGGATACAATGAGAAAACCATGGAGGGGCTGCAATGGATGTCGAGTGGATCTTGTTAACACAGAGAGTCCAGTCCATAATGGGGATAGCAGGGGACAGCGTGGCGCGGTTGGGAGAGTAGCCGTGCGCAACCCGAGGTTCCCTGGTTCAATCCCCACCTAGTACAAACCTCGTCACGTCCGTTGTGTTGTAGTGGAATTCCTGACTTTATTGTGATTAATTTATACCATATTTGCGTCTGTTTAAAGTCCGAAAAAAAAGGTGTATTTAAAAGCCTATTTCTGAAACACTGGGAAACAAAATGTAAGTTAAAGACACGCCGGACTGCAGTCAGTTGGAAGCGTGTCTTAATGAAATTAAACAATGGATGTCCGCTAACTTTTTGCAACTTAATGCCAAAAAAACGGAAATGCTGATTATCGGTCCTGCTAGACACCGACCTCTATTTAATAATACAACTTTAATATTTGACAACCAAATAATAAAACAAGGTGACTCTGTAAAAAATCTGGGTATTATCTTCGACCCAACTCTCTCCTTTGAGGCACACATTAAAAGCGTTACTAAAACGGCCTTCTTTCATCTCCGTAATATCGCTAAAATTCGATCCATTTTGTCCACTAAAGACGCCGAGATCATTATCCATGCGTTTGTTACGTCTCGTCTCGATTACTGTAACGTATTATTTTCGGGTCTCCCCATGTCTAGCATTAAAAGATTACAGTTGGTACAAAATGCGGCTGCTAGACTTTTGACAAGAACAAGAAAGTTTGATCACATTACGCCTGTACTGGCTCACCTGCACTGGCTTCCTGTGCACTTAAGATGTGACTTTAAGGTTTTACTACTTACGTATAAAATACTACACGGTCTAGCTCCAGCCTATCTTGCCGATTGTATTGTACCATATGTCCCGGCAAGAAATCTGCGTTCAAAAGACTCCGGCTTATTAGTGATTCCTAGAGCCCAAAAAAAGTCTGCGGGCTATAGAGCGTTTTCCTTTCGGGCTCCAGTACTCTGAAATGCCCTCCCGGTAACAGTTCGAGATGCCACCTCAGTAGAAGCATTTAAGTCTCACCTTAAAACTCATCTGTATACTCTAGCCTTTAAATAGACCTCCTTTTTAGACCAGTTGATCTGCCGCTTCTTTTCTTTCTCCTATGTCCCCCCCCTCCCTTGTGTGAGTCGAGACCCAGGATGGACCGCTCGTCGGGACCCAGGATGGACCGCTCGCCTGTATCGGTTGGGGACATCTCTACGCTGCTGATCCGCCTCCGCTTGAGATGGTCTCCTGTTGACGGGACTCTCGCTGCTGTCTTGGATCCGCTTGAACTGAACTCTCGCGGCTGTGTTGGAGCCACTATGGATTGAACTTTCACAGTATCATGTTTGACCCGCTTGACATTCATTGCTTTCGGTCCCCCTAGAGGGGGGGGGTTGCCCACATCTGAGGTCCTCTCCAAGGTTTCTCATAGTCAGCATTGTCACTGGCGTCCCACTGGATGTGAATTCTCCCTGCCCACTGGGTGTGAGTTTTCCTTGCCCTTTTGTGGGTTCTTCCGAGGATGTTGTAGTCGTAATGATTTGTGCAGTCCTTTGAGACATTTGTGATTTGGGGCTATATAAATAAACATTGATTGATTGATTGATAAAGTTCAGTTTGTGGGCACTATGACCATTCTAAGAAATGTTATGACTATGTGTTATGACTTGGAGATCCACAATTATGTTGATGCCAGGAGTGGCAAAAACAACTTGACCTTGACCCATGAGGAGTCATATAAAAAAGCCATGGACCAAGAGAAGGGAGATGATTTGCATGTTTTCGTTTGATTCTGTTTTCCTCTGGAGGACGATGTCTGTCTGCATATGGGCAATTAAATCCAACCTGTACTTTTGATATTGGGTAAATAAAACTTTTGTACTAAAACCACCTTGTTTGCAGTTAAGTTTCGGACCTTTCTACTACAGTGTCCTTGAGCAAGACACTTCACCCATGCTCCTGATGGGTGCTGGTTAGCGCCTTGCATGGCAGCTCCCTCCATCAGTGTGTGAATGTGTGTGTGGATGGGCGAATGTGGAAGTAGTGTCAAAGCGCTTTGAATACCTTGAAGGTAGAAAAGCGCGATACAAGTACAACCCATTTATCATCTTGAGGGGAGACAAGTCAGCAGCGCAGAGACGTCCCCAACTGATGCACAGATGAGTGGTCCACCCTGGGTCCCGACTTTGAACAGCTAGCGCATCATTTGTGGTCACCTGATAACCTCTCCACGCAGGACAGGGGGCAGAGCAGAATCTGTCTGGAGCCGCAACAAATGAAAAGCCGTATATACTGTAGGTCTTATAATGAAGGCAATACATGACTTAAGTGTCTATATTAGCTATAATAGTGTTGTGTTTAACTAATGGATGTGGAGGTGATGGCAAACGGACACCAGGTGGCAGTAGTGTACAGCGATTTAATATCCATCCATCCATCCATTTTATACCGCTTATTCCCTTTTGGGGTCGCGGGGGGCGCTGGCGCCTATCTCAGCTACAATCAGGCGGAAGGCGGGGTACACCCTGGACAAGTCGCCACACTCACACTCACATTCACACACTAGGGCCAATTTAGTGTTGCCAATCAACCTATCCCCAGGTGCATGTCTTTGGAGGTGGGAGGAAGCCGGAGTACCCGGAGGGAACCCACGCATTCACGGGGAGAACATGCAAACTCCACACAGAAAGATCCCGAGCCTGGATTTGAACCCAGGACTGCAAGACCTTCGTATTGTGAGGCAGACGCACTAACCCCTCTGCCACCGTGAAGCCCATATATATATATATATATATATATATATATATATATATATATATATATATATATATAATATACACACACACACATACATATTATATTAATATGATGGGGTGTATATATGATATTAATATGATGGCCGGCTGTATAATTAATATGATGGATATATAATTGCACCCCAAAGGGAATAAGCGGTAGAAAATGGATGGATTGATGGATGGATGGATGGATGGATGGATGGATATATGATTTATAATAATAGTACACAGTACACATCCCTCTTCCATGTAGAATAGAATAGAGTTTTATTGTCATTATTGCAATGAACAGGTTCAAAGAACAACGAAATTGGAGCAGCTCCTCCTAAGGTGCATATACAATATGGTAGTATAAATTAAAAAAAATAAATAAATAAATAAAAAAGAAATAAAAAAAAAAAAGATAGAGATGACAGATGTATCTATGTATACATACATAAAACATTATTTCACATTGTAGTCCAAAAAAATAGAAAAACATTTAAACATTACACATGAGGATATGATGGACATATGGACACTCAGTGCCTGTTTAGTGCTACTATGGCTCTTGGGTAAAAGCTATTTTTTAGTCTATTGGTGCTCGCTTTTAGCACCCTGTAGCGTCTGCCTGAGGGTAGCAGTTCCAGGTGGCTGTGCCCGGGGTGGAATGGGTCTTTCAGGATGCTCTGTGCTTTCCTGAGACAGCGGGAGCTGTACAGGTCAGCCAGGGGGGGGGAGGGGATTATATTTGTATCGCGCTTTTCTATTATTAGATACTCAAAGTGCTCACAGAGAAGTGGGAACCCATCATTCATTCACACCTGGTGGTGGTAAGCTACATCTGTACCCACAGCTGCCCTGGGGTAGACTGATGGTTTGCGCCTACGGCCCCTCCATCCACCACCTATCATTCATTCATCATTCATTCACCAGTGTGAGCGGCACCGGGGGCAAAGGGTGAAGTGTCCTGCCCAAGGACACAACGGCAGCGACTTGGATGTCTATAGGAGGGGAGCGAACCTGCACCCCTCAGGTTTCTGGCACGGCCGCTCTACCCACTACCCCATGCCGCCCCTAAATTGGATATTAAGAGTGTGTGAAATTTTAACTCCTACTTTGTGTACTTTCGTGACAACCTTCTGAAAGTTTTTAAATCAATCAGAAATACCAAGCGGTTAAAATGTGCCAAATGTGGAAATAGTGTTTTGCGATTTTCCCTTTTTGCACTGTAATACGTTTAAATGGGTGTACTTTATAGTGTTTGGACATTTTCTATCCACAAGGTTCATTGAGCAGGTTGTGTTATGGTTGACCTTTATGTTAGTTGGAGATTTAATTGTTTGCACTGTGACTAGGGAAGGTTGTTTGGATTGTGTTATATGAGTAAATGACGTGCTATCATTTCAAAGTACGTTCAAGGATCATTGATCTGATTCAAACACATTGTCACCAAATAACAACAACTATGTAGTATTCAGGGTATGTAAGATTATTTTAAGGCACTTGATGCTTAATTGAACTCGTGACATCTCGCGGGAAAAATTGAAGAGGCTTGCGGGCAGCACTTAGCCCGCTGGCCATAGTTAAGACACCACTGCTCTACATCTTTAGCGCTGCTGGTTATTATCACTATTTTGCTCACTAAGTGTCGACAATATGATGGGTTTATGTGTTCCTTCTCCAGAGACTCATTACTCCCATCAACAACTGTGGCCTGTAGCTTTAAAACATATTTAATTTCCTGCAGTAAAATAGTGTTACAGGTCTCAGTTTAAGAGTCTTGACAAAACAGGATACAATTAATGAGACCATGCAGTGATGTGCTTTTGGTCTAAGCCTCCTCAGCGAAACGAGGATATCAGTCTGTGTCTCTGGAACTGTGAGGAGTGATTGCCACACTGCCACACAGTGGCAAAACTAGGAATGTTCCACTAACGACAGTGTGGTAGGGAAAACAGATTTGTTTATAATAAAACGTCTTTTTCTTACAAAAATATTTGCTTATTCAAAGCAAATGACATTTGAATTCCCAATACTATTATTTGAAAAATTATTACATACTGTGGAGAGACGCAGCCGACGGGCCAACAGCGGGCTGAGAGAGACAGCCCTGGCCAGGATGGAGGCCAGGAGGCGGGGCATGCGGCGGGGAGGAGAGGCGTGACGCACGCGGAGCGGCACGAGAGCGGCAATTTGAGTCAGGTGCGTACAACACACACCTGCTCACGATCTCTCCATCTGCTGCTAGACCATAAGAGAGGCGAAGGGGGCACGATTGAGGCAGAGTAGTAGGCGAGGAAACCACGGCAACCAGACCACGTGCAGCGACGATCAGGACCCAGAGAGAGAGAGATGACGAACCCCCGCAGCGGACGCAAACGCCGGACGCCGAAAGGTGTGCAGCAGCGGCAAGCAGGAAGTGCCCGCGCGCTGAAAAGTGACGCGACCGGATGGCCAGAAGAGGACAGGTTTATTGAAATAATAAACACAAGTCAAACCTGTCCGGGAGGAACTCAAAGTAAAGCCGCTGCTCCTTCACATCGAGAGGAGCCAGATGAGGTGGTTCGGGCATCTGGTCAGGATGCCACCCGAACGCCTCCCTAGGGAGGTGTTTAGGGCACGTCCAACCGGTAGGAGGCCACGGGGAAGACCCAGGACACGTTGGGAAGACTATGTCTCCCGGCTGGCCTGGGAACGCCTCGGGATCCCCCGGGAAGAGCTAGACGAAGTGGCTGGGGAGAGGGAAGTCTGGGTTTCCCTGCTTAGGCTGTTGCCCCCGCGACCCGACCTCGGATAAGCGGAAGATGATGGATGGATGGGCAAACCTGCTATGATGCGTCTTCTGTCCAGTGTCACGGCAACCCACACGGTGAGGGCGGCAGGAAGTCCGCCACACATACCTACATACATTTTTAGTGCATCACACCGCTCCTTTACAGAAGAAAAATGACTGTAGAAAATTCTACATAAAACCTTATGTTTCCCAAACAATACCCATTTAACACTTGAGGTAAGTTCAAAGTCTGCGATGAGGTGGCGACTTGTCCAGGGTGTACACCGCCTTGCGCCTGATTGTAGCTGAGATAGGCACCAGCGCCCCCCGCGACCCCAAAGGGAATAAGCGGTAGAAAATGGATAGATGGATGGGTAAGTTCAAAGTATTCATATATGATAAAACAAAACAAATGCCCTATGGTAATTGGGTGTATGGTTGAAGCTCGTTAATTTGGAAAGAGTGTGTACATCATGGTCGAGGGATAAAGTGGGACTATGAAGGCTTTGTATGACCTCATAGGATGTGTTTCCATCTCCCATGTTGGCATGGATTGTGTCCCATGGGATCCCACAGCATTGACAATGGTTTGGGGTTGTTAAGAGGGTTGGCCCAAGGAGTCATACATCCATCATCTTCCGCTTATCTGAGGTCGGGTCGCGGGGGCAACAGCCTAAGCAGGGAAACCCAGACTTCCCTCTCCCCAGCCACTTTGTCTAGCTCTTCCCGGGGGATCCCGAGGCGTTCCCAGGCCAGCCGGGAGACATAGTCTTCCCAACGTGTCCTGGGTCTTCTCCGTGGCCTCCTACCGGTTGGACGTGCCCTAAACACCTCCCTAGGGAGGCGTTCGGGTGGCATCCTGACCAGATGCCCGAACCACCTCATCTGGCTCCTCTCCATGTGGAGGAGCAGCGGCTTTACTTTGAGTCCCTCCCGGATGGCAGAGCTTCTCACCCTATCTCTAAGGGAGAGCCCCGCCACACGGCGGAGGAAACTCATTTCGGCCGCTTGTACCCGTGATCTTATCCTTTCGGTCATGACCCAAAGCTCATGACCATAGGTGAGGATGGGAATGTAGATCGACCGGTAAATTGAGAGCTTTGCCTTCCGGCTCAGCTCCTTCTTCACCACAACGGATCGGTACAACGTCCGCATTACTGAAGACGCCGCACCGATCCGCCTGTCGATCTCACGATCCACTCTTCCCTCACTCGTGAACAAGACTCCTAGGTACTTGAACTCCTCCACTTGGGGCAGGATCTCCTCCCCAACCCGGAGATGGCAGTCATACAGTCGTGGTCAAAAGTTTGCATACACTTGTAAAGAACATAATGTCATGGTTGTCTTGAGTTTCCAATAATTTCTACAACACATGTTTTTTTGTGATGGAGTGATTGGAGCACATACTTGTTGGTCACACAAAAACATTCATGAAGTTTGGTTCTTTTATGAATTTATAATGGATTTACTGAAAATGTGACCAAATCTGCTGGGTCAAAAGTATACATACAGCAAAGTTAATATTTGGTCACATGACCTTTGGCAAGTTTCACTGCAATAAGGCGCTTTTGAGGTTTGTGCCATTGTTGCCATTGGCTCCAAAACAGGTACTGAACTTGGCACCATTTTTTCCATAGAGGTCTTCTCTGCCAAATTTGCCAGGAGTTGGAAGAGTTGTTGTGTTGAAGACATTCCGTATAGTTTTAATCTGACGCTGCCACACTCCTCCAGCGTAACTTGCACAAGGTGGATTGGAGACAAAGTCAATCAATCAATCAATGTTTACTTATATAGCCCTAAATCACTAGTGTCTCAAAGGGCTGCACAAACCACCACGACATCCTCGGTAGGCCCACATAAGGGCAAGGAAAACTCACACCCAGTGGGACATCGGCGACAATAATGACCCAGTGGGACGTCGGTGACAATGATGACTATGAGAACCTTAGAGAGGAGGAAAGCAATGGATGTCGAGCGGGTCTAACATGATACTGTGAAAGTTCAATCCACAATGGATCCAACACAGTCGCGAGAGTCCAGTCCAAAGCGGATCCAACACAGCAGCGAGAGTCCCGTTCACAGCGGAGCCAGCAGGAAACCATCCCAAGTGGAGGCGGATCAGCAGCGCAGAGATGTCCCCAGCCGATACACAGGCAAGCACAAAGTCACATTACTTGGTTGCCAGAAATGTTGACAGTCTTTCAGCATCATCCATCCATCCATTTTCTACCGCTTATTCCCCTTGGCGTCGCAGGGGCCACTGGTGCCTATCTCAGCTACAATCAGGCCTAAGGTGGGCTACACCCTGGTCAAGTCGCCACCTCATTGCAGCTTTCAGCATCAACTATCTGTAAAGCTGCATTCAAATCATTTTTGGCACCCACAAAATTGGTACCGAGATTACTTCTTATTTGTCTGACCGACCCTCTTGATGCAATAAAGCTACGCAATCCATTGATGAAAGCATCAGTCGATAGGTCGTTTAGCATCTGGACATTTACAGCACATGGGGCGAAACATGTGAAAAGCAATCCATACCGTGTGTGCTCTTTGCCCCCTTGTTTGGTCAAGAATGGCCCGAAACTGTTGCATTCGGATCAAGGAATAGACCCCAGGATGCAGAGACGGGAGGCCAGGTAAAATGGACAAAAGAATAATTTAATGAGTCCAAAAGTACAACAAAAGGCGATGGAGCAGAAGTGCACACCATGAATGAAACAACTCTAACAAGTAACTCAGTGGTAGGCAGGGGAATTGGCCTGGGTGCACTGGAGCACAAAATGTCCAACACAAAAATCCTCTGAACCTCAGGGAGGCTAGAAAGCAAACACAAAGAGGGGAGGAATTGTAGGAATAATGTAAAAACCACATACCAAGGTTGGTGAGGTAAAGCGGGCGTCTGCACGTGGAAGGTACAGGAAACAATAACCGTCAGGGAACAGCTGGCGGTGACGAACTTAAATAGTACTGGGTAATGATTTGTTGCAGGTGTGCTTCGCTGCAGACTAATTACTGAAGCAAAAACAGACACCAAAAACAAGGAAAATACAGGTAAATGACAAAACACAACAGAAACAATCCACGCCAAAGCATGTGAATGGTGGAAATTACTCTTTTCTTTCTTTGGGGAGAGCACTCATTTTTTGTCCCTCAACTGGTCTTCCCAATCTCCTACAAACTGTTTAATGGCAGATGCATGACACAACTGTTTGACTTAATCCTGGAAATTGCTTTGATTTTATTGCATGTGAAGCCTTTACCTTGGTGATCAACGATCTCATGGCAGTGTGCAATAATCAGTTTTGTGACACAATGTTCCACTCTGAACGACAAGGTTCAATAGTGCTTTTACATTTTACTCTTTAACTCAGCTAACAGACTTTTGACAAGAACAAGAAAGTTTGATCACATTACGCCTGTACTGGCTCACCTGCACTGGCTTCCTGTGCACTTAAGATGTGACTTTAAGGTTTTACTACTTACGTATAAAATACTACACGGTCTAGCTCCATCCTATCTTGCCGATTGTATTGTACCATATGTCCCGGCAAGAAATCTGCGTTCAAAGGACTCCGGCTTATTAGTGATTCCCAAAGCCCAAAAAAAGTCTGCGGGCTATAGAGCGTTTTCCGTTCGGGCTCCAGTACTCTGGAATGCCCTCCCGGTAACAGTTCGAGATGCCACCTCAGTAGAAGCATTTAAGTCTCACCTTAAAACTCATTTGTATACTCTAGCCTTTAAATAGACTCCCTTTTTAGACCAGTTGATCTGCCGTTTCTTTTCTTTTTCTTCTATGTCCCACTCTCCTTTGTGGAGGGAGTCCGGTCCGATCCGGTGGCCATGTACTGCTCGCCTGTGTATCGGCTGGGGACATCCCTGCACTGCTGATCCACCTCCGCTTGGGATGGTTTCCTGCTGGCTCCGCTGTGAACGGGACTCTCGCTGCTGTGTTGGATCCGCTTTGGACTGGACTCTCGCGACTGTGTTGGATCCATTATGGATTGAACTTTCACAGTATCATGTTAGACCCGCTCGACATCCATTGCTTTCCTCCTCTCCAAGGTTCTCATAGTCATTATTGTCACCGATGTCCCACTGGGTGTGAGTTTTCCTTGCCCTTATGTGGGCCTACCGAGGATGTCGTAGTGGTTTGTGCAGCCCTTTGAGACACTAGTGATTTAGGGCTATATAAGTAAACATTGATTGATTGATTGATTGACTAACATAGGCTGACCATATTCTGAAATCCCCAAAAGAGGACACATATATGCGTGCCAAGGCGGGCAGCACGCCAAGGCCAGGACTATATGAAAATTTGCCGATGATACTTGAACTTTATAAATAATATATTTATTTAAATAAAGCATTTTTTTTACTCTGTTGACAGCATTGTTGGTGCTAGAAATTTTCAAAATGGGGTCCCACCGACCCCATCAAGTCATAAAAATGGGGTGCCACAGTAATATTTTGGGGTCCCACTTTTTTGTATGCTTTTTGAAAACAAATTATAAACATAAATAAATAAAAGCGACCGGAATGAGAATCAGCACCTCCAAGTCCGAGTCCATGGTTCTCGCCCGGAAAAGGGTGGAGTGCCATCTCCGGGTTGGGGAGGAGACCCTGCCCCAAGTGGAGGAGTTCAAGTACCTAGGAGTCTTGTTCACGAGTGGAGGAAGAGTGGATCGTGAGATCGACAGGCGGATCGGTGCGGCGTCTTCAGTAATGCGGACGTTGTACCGATCCGTTGTGTTGAAGAAGGAGCTGAGCCGGAAGGCAAAACTCTCAATTTACCGGTCGATCTACGTTCCCATCCTCACCTATGGTCATGAGCTTTGGGTCATGACCGAAAGGATAAGATCACGGGTACAAGCGGCCGAAATGAGTTTCCTCCGCCGTGTGGCGGGGCTCTCCCTTAGAGATAGGGTGAGAAGCTCTGCCATCCGGGAGGAACTCAAAGTAAAGCCGCTGCTCCTCCACATCGAGAGGAGCCAGATGAGGTGGTTCGGGCATCTGGTCAGGATGCCACCCGAACGCCTCCCTAGGGAGGTGTTTAGGGCACGTCCAACCGGTAGGAGGCCACGGGGAAGACCCAGGACACGTTGGGAAGACTATGTCTCCCGGCTGGCCTGGGAACGCCTGCTAGACGAAGTGGCTGGGGAGAGGGAAGTCTGGGTTTCCCTGCTTAGGCTGTTTCCCCCGCGACCCGACCTCAGATAAGCGGAAGATGATGGATGATGGATGGATTATAAACGTATGTGTGACAATGTGTCACTTCATTTCTGTTAGTTTTTCGTGTTTTTGTATTTACTTCCTGTTCAGTGCTCTTATTTTGTTGTATTTCCTGTTTTATTCACGGAGCACTGTTTTTCTCTTTCGTTGATTGGCAGCGGTTCACACCTGCTGCCAATCACACCAGTGTCTATTCATGTTTCACTCGAGCACTCCTCAGTGCTCGATGATAATATTATGTTGAGAACGTTTATCTGCACGACTGCTTTATGTTTGCTTTTGTTATTTTCTTATGAGTATTAAATATTCTTACCTGCACTCTACTCTCCTGGATTCTTGCATACTCGGGGACACACAACTGCAGCCATGCGACATCCCAACAGTATGCATTATCCTGTTATAGCTTACAATCTATGTTGTGTTTTGGAAAAAGGTTGTCATAAACGTTACTTAATAATTGAAAGAAACAATATAAAAATAAGACACATTTGTATGCATATGTAAATGTATTCAGTTATAAACATTCATTCACTTTCTTCTTTCCTTCATGGATCTAAACTTTACTGCTGCCCCTAGTTTTTTCTACGTTTTTATTTGATGTGTTGTAGGTGTCTTTATTTCTGTATAAAAGTGTAAAAAGTGTTTTGCTTCGGTTCTGAAATGATGATAATGGTGTGCCGGGGCATACATACTTCTTATATTTAACGCTTAAATCTCTGGAGTCTACATGAACTTCAGATCTATTCCTCATTTCAAAACGCTTTAGTTTTTTTTATGTTGTTATTTTGTTTGTTTGTTTTCCCCCCTTTTTTGTCAAACAAATCTGTTTTTGTATGGCAAACACACAAAATATGCAAAATCTTCCACCAAAAATATTTTTCAAAGTGGAATGTTTGATGTGACGTAATCGGGGGTTATTGTGGGTGGGGGGTGGGGGGCCAGGGCTAGGGGGTAGCGGGGGTGTATATTATAGCCTCCCGTAAGAGTCAGTGTTGCAAGGGGTTCTGGGTATTTGTTATTTTGTGTTTATGTTGTGTTACGGTGCGGATGTTCTCCCGAAATGTGTGTGTCATTCTTTTTTGGTGTGGGTTCACAGTGTGGCCCATATTTGTAACAGTGTTAAAGTTGTGTATACGGCCACCTTCAGTGTGACCTGTATGGCTGTTGACCAAATATGCCTTGATTAGCAACCAAACCATTGTCTCGCTCTCTCACTCCATCTGCCCCTCCCTCACTAATTGTGCTGCGTGCTCACACCTTGACAATTTGGTTTGTTTTATTCAACCCCTTCTTAACCCTGTACTTAACATTGAAAATACACGCAACCCTGACTCAAAACGCCGGACACTTAAGGCATTTAAGAAACCCTTGCCTTGCCTTGTATTGTCACTCGCATTGTGAAACAAACGTTTGTATTCTTGAATTTCTTTTTTTGTAGAGAGTCAATCTCTCCGTTAATGTCAGTTATGCACACATAGGCTGCCTCTGTACCGTCCATTTCGTTGCAATTGCGCTTCTTTTATTCCTTTACTGTGCCTCTCCAGACCAATTGCTGCCATCTGCTGTACAAAGTGTGTTGGTGCTTTGAAATGTGAGCATTTTGGGGGAAAAATATTATACCCCCCCCCCCCCATGCTTTAAGAGGTAAATAAAAAATAAATAAAAATTAAAAAAAAATGTATATAGATATTTTTGTTTTTAACCTGCTGGATTTTGGACCCTGGCGGGCCGTATCATGCCCGCGGGCCTTAGTTTTGGGACCCCTGCACTAGTGTTTCATTTCAGGTCACAATTAAGGACTCCAAAACATAACTGGTTAGGGATCAGGAATGGGTGAGTGACCTGAACACTTTTTTCAACAGATATTAGCAGCCATCCACCCCTTCTTCTACCCCTTCACATTCGACTCTGCTTCAACGACCACTGTCTGCTGTCCACTGTCTCCCTCCAGCCCCACCCCTACACCCACCACTTCATACAGACGGCCTCTCTGCTCCAGCCTGTCACTCACAACATCCCAGGTGAACAGAGAACTGAGGAGTCTGAAGGTGCAGGAAGGCAGTTGGTCCAGATGGCATTAGCTCCAAACTCCTTAAGGCATATGCAGACCAGCTTTGTGGGGTCATGGCGCATATGTTCAACCTGAGCCGGAAACTGGGGAGAGTACCAGAGCTCTAGAAAACATCCTGCGTGGTACCGGTAACAAAGACCTCTCGCCCCAAGGACTTCAGCCAGTGGCACTGACATCACATCTGATGAAGACCTTGGAGAGGCTGGGCCTTCAACATTTGTGCCCTCTGCTAGCGCCTCATCTGTGGTCATCTAATAAACTCTCCACGCAGGAGAGGGGGGCAGAGCAGAAAAGAGATGGCAGATCAACTGGTCTAAAAGGGGGGTCTATATAAAGGCTAGTGTATACCAATGAGATAGACCAGTGGTTCTCTAATGGGGGTATGCGTACTCCTGGGGGTACTTGAAGGTATGCCAAGGGGTACGTGAGATTTTTTTTAAATATTCTAAAAATAACAACAATTCAAAAATTCTTTATAAATATATTTATTGAATAATACTTCAACAAAATATGAATGTAAGTTCATAAATTGTGAAAAGAAATGCAATTTTCTGTCACGCCTGTAGATTATGTTTAGTTTTGTGCCATGTTTGGTCATGTTATTTTTAGTTTTTTGGACATTTAGTTCTGTCTTTGCACTTCCTGGTTTGTTTCTTAAGGACAAGCAGGATTACAGCTTTTTAACACCAGATAATGTTTTTGGGGCATAACCGGCATAGCTCGGTTGGTAGAGCGGCCGTGCCAGCAACTTGAGGGTTGCAGGTTCGATTCCCGCTTCCGCCATCCTAGTCAATGCCGTTGTGTCCTTGGGCAAGACACTTTACCAACCTGCTCCCAGTGCCACCCACACTGGTTTAATTGTAACTTAGATATTGGGTTTCACTATGTAAAGTGCTTTGAGTCACTAGAGAAAAGCGCTATATAAATATAATTCACTTCACTTCACTTTTTGTCTCCATGCACACCCATTAGTTCCAACTGGTCTCCTAGTCACGTCCCTGTCCTCAGCCTCACACCTGTTTGTCACTGATAATCATAGCTGCTATTTAAGCCATTCTTTTTCTGTCCTCGTCCTGGCATCTTCACCTACTCAAGCTGCACCTCCTTCATGTCCTCGAACACTTTGCTATCTATGCCCCTTGTTTTGGTCCAAGTAAGTTTTGTATTTATGCCACAGTGCAGGTTTTATTTTCTTGTCTTTAGTCATGCCATTGTGCTAGTTTTGTTTTGATTAGTCTAGTTTATTATCCGCCATCGAGCGCGTCCTTGGTTTGCCCTTTTGTAGTTTGTTTGTTTTTTTAAATAAATTAAACATGTACTCACGTGCACGCCTGGCTTGTTCCAAATATTCTCTGCCTCAAAGAAACAACCCTAATCCAAGTCCAAGTTTGACATATTCCGTTTTGACAGCTAGATTTTTTGTGGACATGTTCCATAAATATTGATGTTAAAGATTTCTTTTTTTTTGTGAAGAAATGTTGAGAATTAAGTTAATGAATCCAGATGGATCTCTATTACAATCCCCAAAAAGGACACTTTAAGTTGATGATTACTTCTATGTGTAGAAATGTTATTTATAATTGAATCACTTGTTTATTTTTCAACAAGTTTTTAGTTATTTTTATATCTTTTTTCCAAATAGTTCAAGAAAGACCACTACAAATGAGCAATATTTTGCACTGTTAAACAATTTAATAAATCAGAAACTGATGACATAGTGCTGTTTTACTTCTTTACCTCTTTTTTTCAACCAAAAATGCTTTGCTCTGATTAGGGGGTACTTGAATTAAAAAAAATGTTCACAGGGGGTACATCACTGAAAAAAGGTTGAGAACCACTGAGATGAACTGTACAGATATCCCTGTATGAAAAATATCACCAAAAAGTAACAATGCAATGTAGACAAATGTACTCATGTATGTGCATACACATATTCACCTGCACAATGGACAAAAAAAAGAGAAAGCTGGTAGCAAATCTTTGCAGCATTGCTATAAATAACTCATGTCTGTAATTCTATTGGCACAGCTTTGTTCTTCAAACTGCTTTTCTTTTTTCCAGAAAAAACAGTTTTCACTGCTTTATTTGTCTTTTTCTTCACTCTCCCGTCTCAAGGGATAACTATAACTCTCTGCTCAAGCAGAAGCAGCAGCAAGAAGAGACTGTCAATCTGACCTCGGAGCTTATTTTCTTTGCATTTCTTCACTAACTTATTTTCACTGCTTTGTTATCCAAAGTTATTCATGAGGCTGTGCTGTCCAGCTAATAGCCTGTGATACCAACGGAAAAGAAAACATAAATAAGCATGAGTTTGACACACATTTTATATCTTAAAGAAAACTGAACAATGTTTTGTACTAACCTGCTGATTTTGCATGGCAAAAATGTATCCCAATATGAGATGAGCCCCCGAAATATGCACATTTTACCATTATATACACATCAGACATCTCATTGACAAGATTTAGACTTTCTTTTCCAAGGTTGTGTAGGTTTAACCTGACCTGAAACATCTGTCCTGTTTGTTGCCAGCAGATTATTGGACAAGTTATGGTTGAAAGAAAAGATTAGTCGGACGGAACACAAACTAAACTGGCAGTAGAGGTGTCATGGGAGAGAGTGTGGAGAAAACAGAGAAAGAAGAGCGTGTTTTAACTTTCAAGGGTATTTGAATCAAGTGTTTACAATACGTCTGAAAATCTATATGCAGTGTCTCATTCTGCTAAGGGTATTAAAGACTTAGTGGCAAGGAAATATGGCAATGTCATACTTTGTCATTGGCCTCGTTTACACTGCACACCAAATCTACATAAGTCATTTTTGCCCTCAAGTAACACAGATCGGATTTTACTTGCCAGTCTAAAGTGTGCTAAGTGCTTCAAATCTGATTTTTTGGCGTCAGATTTAGGCCACATCAGGAGGTAGTCCTGAATCCGATTGGAATCTCATCTTTTCAGATGTAGATTTAGACTGAGACCTGAATGTGATTTTTTTGTGTGTCTGCTCTGGGCGAGCTACGTCACTCGTGTGCGTCAGAAAGAAGCAGTGCCAGTGGAAATGGATATATCACCACAAAATCCGGTTTCCGTTTTTATTTAAGACGAACACATTTTCGGTGCATCACTTGTTAAAAGTGCACAATTAATAGGCTGTATGTAATAAATTAATTTATAATTTGACTTTGAAGAAATAATGATTAAAGACCGAAATTGGCATTTGAGTTGAAAACTAAAGCTCCCGTAGATCCACGCTGATGTCTGTGTCTCCTCTACATAACAGCCATAAAACAATTAGAACCCATCCATCCATCCAACTATTTTCTACCGCTTGTCCTTTATGGGTTGGTGGGGGGTGCTGGAGCCTTTTTCTGCTGTATTCGGACACAGACAACATTTACTCTCACATTCACACACTACGGCCAATTTAGTGTTGCCAATCAACCTATCCCCAGGTGCATGTCTTTGGAGGTGGGAGGAAGCCGGAGTACCCGGAAGGGAACCCACGCAGTCACGGGGAGAACATGCAAACTCCACAAAGAAAGATCCAGAGCCCGGGATTGAACCCAGGACTGCTCAGGACCTTCGTATTGTGAGGCACACGCACTAAACCCTTTTCCACCGTAATGGCCCCATATAGAATTTAGAATTCAGATGTTATTAAATTGAGCAAGCATTTCGCGTGGTTGGGGAAGGGGCGTGGTTGAGGGGTGGAGTATATTTACAGCTGTTGTGTAAAAGCCGTAGATGTTATTGTCACATATGCATGATTGATTTGTTTATTGAAACTTTTATTAGTAGATTGCACAGTACATTTCATATTCCGTACAATTGACCACTAAATGGTAACACCCGAATAAGTTTTTCAACTTGTTTAAGTCGGGGTCCACGTTAATCAATTCATGGTACAAATATATACCATCAACATAATACAGTCATTACACAAGTTAATCATCATAGTATGTACATTGAATTATTTACATTATTTACAATCCGGGGGGTGGGATGAGGAGCTTTGTTTGATATCAGTACTTCAGTCATCAACAATTGCATCAACAGAGAAATGGACATTGAAACAGTGTAGGTCTTACTTAGTAGGATATGTACAGCGAACAGAGAACATAGTGAGTTCACATAGCATAAGAACAAGTATATACATTAGAAATACATTTGATTATTTACATTAGGTTATTTACAATCCGGAGAGATGGGATGTGAATGGAGGAGGGTATTAGTAAAGGGTTGAAGTTGCCTTGAGGTGTTGCCTGGAGGTGTTGTGGTGCATGTACAGTAGATGGCAGTATTTAAGAGTGTCACAACATTGCTCTTTACGGCAGACAAACTGCTTTACGGTAGACGAAAACGTGACTGCTGTTGTTGTGTGTTGTTACCGCGCTGTGAGGACGTTAATGAAACTGCCTAGCAATAAACCCACATAAGAAACCAAGAACTCGCCCTTGATCATTCTACAGTTATAACGTCATTGGTCAGACACGCTGTTTATATTGCGGGAAAGCGGACATGAAAACAGGCTGTCCTCACTCAGGTCCGCATGGAGCTGGAGGGGGCGTGGCCTCCAGCGCCGCCTAAATTTCGGGAGATTATCAGGAGAAACATTTTCCAGGGAGGTTTTCGGGAGAGGCGCTGAATTTCGGGAGTCTTCCGGAAAATCCGGGAGGGTTGGCAAGTAGGCCTCTGGACATCTGGCGCCTGTTACTGGCTAGGGACTTCTTTCTGCTTTCTCTATTTGTGGCCCATGTACCTGCTGTCTGGTACATGGCATGTACACCATGCACAGTAAAATCATGATAAATAGTAGGGCTGTGAATTTTTGGATGTCCCACGATTCGATTCAATATCGATTCTTGGGGTCACGATTCGATAATATATGGATTTTTTCAATTCGATTCGATTCTCGATTCAAAAACGATATTTTTCCAATTCAAAACGATTCTGTATTCATTCAATACATAGGATTTTAGCAGGATCTACCCCAGTCTGCTGACATGCTAGCAGAGTAGTATATTTTGTTAAAAAAAAGCTTTTATAATTGTAAAGGACAATGTTTTATCAACTGATTGCAATAATGTAAATTTGTTTTAACTATTAAACCAACCAAAAATATTACTTATTTTATCATTGTGAAAACATTGGACACAGTGTGTTGTCAAGCTTATGAGATGCGATGCAAGTGTAAGCCACTGTGACACTATTGTTATTTTTTAAATGTTTTATAAATGTCTAAAGATAATGCAAATGAGGGATTTTTAATCACTGCTATGCTGAAATTATAATTAATATTGATGCTGTTGTTGATAATATTCATTTTTGTTTCACTACTTTTGGTTTGTTCTGTGTCGTGTTTGTGTCTTCTCAATTGCTCTGTTTATTGCAGTTCTGAGTGTTGCTGGGTCAGGTTTGGTTTTGGAATTGGATTGCATTGTTATGGTATTGCTGTGTAGTGGTTTGTTGTATGGATTAAAAAAAATAAAAATAAAATAATAATAATAATAATAATTGGCAACACTAAATTGGCCCTAGTGTGTGAATGTGAGTGTGAATGTAGCTGAGATAGGCGCCAGCGCCCCCCGCGACCCCGGAAGGGAATAAGCGGTAGAAAATGGATGGATGTTGTCTGTCTATCTGTGTTGGCCCTGCGATGAGGTGGCGACTTGTCCAGGGTGTACCCTGCCTTCCGCCCGATTGTAGCTGAGATAGGCGCCAGCGCCCCCCGCGACCCCAAAAGGGAACAAGCGGTAGAAAATGGATGGATGGATAATAATAATAATAATAATAATAATAATAATAATAATAATAATAATAAAAACAAAAAACAAAAAACAAAAAATCGTTTTTTTTAAAAATGACAATCGATTCTGAATCGCACAACGTAAACGATTCGATTCGTATTCGAAACGATTTTTTCCCACACCCCTAATAACTAGTATTGATAAGAGTATTGTATTGATAAAATCTTAACGATATACAGTAAAGGCCAAATGTTTGGACGCTGCTAATCATTCAATGTGTTTTCTTTATTTTCATGACTATTTACATTGTAGATTGTCACTGAAGGCTTAAAAGCTATGAATGAACACATGTGGAGTTATGTACTTAACAAAACAAGGTTAAAAAACTGAAAACATGTTTTTTATTCCAGTTTCTTCAAAATAGCCAGCCTTTGCTCTGATTAATTTTTTCGCACACTCTTAGCATTCTCTCGATGAACTTCAAGAGGTAGCCACCTGAATGCCAAAAGCGTGCAAAGCAGTAATCAGAGCAAAGGGTGGCTAAATAGAAGAAAGTACAATGTTTTCAGTTATTTCACCTTTTTTTGTTAAGTACACAACTCCACATGTGTTCATTCATAGTTTTGATGCCTTCAGTGACAATCGATCTACAATGTAAATAGCCATAAAATAAAGAAAATGCATTGATTGAGGCGATAGTGTGTCCAAACATTTGACCTGTACTGTACGTTGCTCACACCAGCACATTCCGATGGATTAAAAACTGCATAAAAAAACAACAAGCATTTCGCACGGGAGTGTTTTTCTGCACATGCCAAGATTAGACGAAAATAACACCTATAACACCTATTTTCTCTTGTGTTTCTTCAAACCAAATCAAAATGCAGTGCAATGCTGCCACCTTTTTCGTTGTAGTTGAACTGCTAACCCGATTATAGTCACCCAAATGTGGACGAATAAAAATGGACATATTTATTTTTCAGACCTATAGCAGGCGGGAGGGCATAACACGAGAAAAAATAAACGGAAGTTCCAGCGGCAGCAGACAGCAGCTGTGTGGACTCAGCAGAGGAAAAGGAGCCTTTTCGACACAGTATGTCTAAGAATGACCACATATGAAAATACACCTCACTGTGACATATCAACATAGCCAATCGTGAAAATTAAAAAAAATAAACTATAAAACCCTCTGGGCAAAGGCATTACACCTAAATGCTCAAACCTTATGAGGGGACAGGGCTGCGGAGCTAGCACTGAGCGCTGGGACGGAGAGGCTTCGCGGTGTCTCGACTGGGTGAGCAGGTGTCGGACACCTCAGTCACCTTGGACGTATCCTCGCTCATCCATGCGGACTGGACACTGGCCGAGAGTGGAGTCGGCTGTCTTGGTTGCTTTGTTGGGTCTGCTTCTGTCTCTGGCCATGCTCCCTCCTCCCCAGCGGACAATGGCGTGGAACACCGCAGAGGCCACCACAGTGGATATGTTTATTTTACTTTTTTATTCATAGCTGAATGTAGAAGAGTCTGGTTGTATCTGCTGCTTTAATGTCTTTAATGTCCTCTGTGTTCTTTGATGTTTGATGTTTCCCTCTTACACACATGTAAGAGGGATGTGTACTATGGCTATGAGTTGTTGGTTTTTTTTTTTTCCCCTTGGCCTCAGTCTGCACCCCCACTCCAGGGCCCAGGCTAAGACCGATTTTTTTATTTTAATCTTCTATTCTTTTCTCCCATCCCCCCCCCCCCCTGTTTACCTGTATGTCATCTTTTCTGTAAGGGGCGCTGGAAGCAGGCAGACCCGTCAGCGATCCTGTTCTGTCTCCCTATAATGTTTGTCTGATCTTGAATGGGATTGTGCTGAAAATTGTAATTTTCCTGAAGTAACTCTCCTGACGGAATAAATAAAGTACTATCTAATCTAATCTTTAATACATTGGCATTGTAAAATTCAGTATATTGTCCTTTTAATACATCCCTTCGATTTGATAGGTATGACTTACAGTAAGGTGCAGGTATTGTTCAAGACACCAAATTACCAGTCAGTGTTTGCTAATTATTTTTTGCTGTTAAACAATACATTTTAAACCACAATTCTGCTGGTGTAGCTGAACATACCAGCCATGGGTTGATTGATGACCTTTCCAGGCTTTCAAGTCCTTAC